>NW_010327834.1:0-19676 GCF_000700745.2 Antrostomus carolinensis
GTGCAGTTCCTCACAGAAGGATGGAGAGGTCAGAGTTTCTTTGCTCTCCAAGTAAAGGACAGAACAAAACTATCCTAGGAATGTGGACTCATTTTCTGATGAGCCTATTATAAAAATATGATTTGTTCACTGCAAAATGAAAATCTTTCTTCTTTGCTTTGATAGGGAGAAATGAGAGATAATATTAAACAAAGGTTATTCTTAAGAACTTAAATAGGAACTCCTTCCTTGAAGTTTCCGGTGTTGCCTTTGGCAAGAGGGACTGACACTGAAATATAAGGCCCTTTTTTGAAATGTTTATGAATTCACAAAGACTCTCTGCTGGTCTTTCTTATTACAAAAAAAAAAAAAATACATTGTGGCTGTCAAGGAGAGAAAAGTTCTAAGCTTCTAAGCAAGCTGCTGAAAATGATAATGAATAGCAGCAGAAAGTTCCTTTCTTGTAACATTGATAAGAAAGAGGAGAAACCTGATGTGACATTGTTTGCATATGGAGCTGACAGAGCTCCCCTCTTCAGTCAGGAAAACAAGGCTTTGCAAGAAGGTAAAAATAAACGTGAATGAGATCTTCAACTTTTGGGAAAATGTTACCTGTGAGAGAGGCAGAGATTGCACGAGGGAAGGCAGACAGAGCAGCAGGCTTCAAAATGGCAGGAAACCCAAAATCATTGAACTGTTGTTAATAAATGAAGAGAACATGCCATGCTGTAATGGCAAAACAAATCCCAATGCATTACTTTGCTCAGTAATTTTAAGATCTTAAATTTGGGTTCAGGTAATATGATAGTAAGTGGCCTAATGAGCCAGGTACTAGATAAGGTAAGTTGGCTGGCCAAGAGTGTCAGGTTTATGGTCAAAGGTTGGAAGCTTTGTCACTGTGCTTGCAACGTGTCACCCTGGAATAGTCTCAGTTACATCGTAAACCTCATTACGAAAAGCACCCTGAGTGTTTCTTTCACAGATTATTTGCTGTTTATGGTTTGTACTTATTTTGTATGTCTAGTGCTTTTCAAGTTCCTATTTTTTAATAGGATTTAAATTCACAAAAGACCATGAGATCATGTAATCTTTTTAAAATTTCACTTACCTCTGGGTCAAACCCTGCAATTTGTGCAATTTGTCCTCCAGGAAAACATCCTGTCTTATCTGGAGGTATAAACACCGGAGAATCTTCCCATTCTCTAGGCAGTGATGTATACCTGGTTGGACAATCAGAATCTCTGATATCTCTGATTTGACATGCAAGACATTTTGTGTAGCTGAAGGGAAATATCTCAGGGCCCTTAAACCAGTTTTGTTTCAGATGCTTAAGGGAATTATTGATGGCTACATCGATTTAATTCAAACATCTTATTGAACATGCTGTTCAGAGGCCACGTGCTCCATCGTGTGCCCAGGCACATCCTTGATGCATAGAAGACACCTTCCTGGTTGTTGTGCTAGGTGGGTGCTGGGTTGGTGTTGTGTTCATATCAACCATCGCCAAGACTGTGACACCTGAGACCCAGGTCTGTAATGAAAACCAAGCATCTGAGGTATGACAAATAGACCTTTCCAACAGCTCAGGATGAGGACAGGCTAGGGTGTAGTTAACCCAGATGAAGATCTTTACATCCATTTTGACAACCCAAAACGGTGTCTTTCAGTAGTGCAGATATGAAAAACTGAAATATATAAGCAGAAGTCTTCCATGGAAAATGTTGATTTTCTGGAAATCGTGTTTCCTACTGCAAAGAAAAAGTTATTTGAGTGGTATATTCCCAACCCACTCTAACACAGAGTCTGTCTGAATCTTAGTATTGCCATCTGGCATCCAGTTGGAGAATCACAACAGCATATGCTTCTTTTATGTTACTATTTGATATTTATGAGTAAGACAACTTGATAATATATTCGGCTAATTACTTTTTAAAATTCCACGTCCAGAAAATTCATGGGAAATGTGATGCAAAACTTTGTTGAACAGAAGTGAACAGGAAACTCTTTTCAACCTGAAATAAAGAGGAAATTTAAAGTAAAAATACAGTACACAACTGCACTGCAAAGGAAAGTTCTTCTCTGCAACATGCTGGGTTGATCATGAAAGGCTTCAGTTCCCAGGTGGGAAGTGACAAGCAATCAGGTAGTCAAAATTTTGGGCTTTCAAATCAGAAATATTTATTATAATGTTTCAGTTGAAAATTATTGGTTTTAAATATAAGAAATATTGCCATCCTTGGGTTGGCCCCCTCTTTTCCATGACCCTAAAAAAAAATTCTGCTTTTTAAATGACAACCAAATATGAAATTTTAATTGAAAACAAATCAAAATAATTTTGTTTTGGAAAGGACACCACAGTGTTTCATGTCATTTAGATGCCTCATTTCCCTCACAAAGTATGACTCCTAGGAAAGAAGACAGCTAAGGCTAATCAGTAGGTGATGCAGCATAGTGAGAGCAGATCAGCAGAACAAAGCAGTTGATATGAAGCATCCTCCACTGTTAACATTTCAGTTATGTCAGTTCAGATTAGAGTTAATCTGGTCTACTAAACCAAACATCTCCACCATGTGTGTGACTTGAAGCTGCCTGGAAAAAGCAGTCCTACAAACTGTTGCTTCTGTCCTGCTTGCCTCTCAACCGATCACTTTTTGAGCAGTGAACTATCATGTTTCATATAGATGACAGTACTAGTTTGCTGTTCTTTCATCCTCACACATGAAACAAGCCTTATATCTGTTCCTGTCCATATTCCTACCTTATTTCTGCCTCTGCTCATTCTGTTCCTGCTTGTTTATGGATAGCTCCATGGCACCTGCTCCTGAACCCCATCCCAGCTTCACATTTGGTCATCAGAAAAAAACAAAGGAACATTATGGAGGAAAATTGTATGCTCAGTCCAGCAGCTGCAGCAGCTATTTTGCATGAGCATTTTGGAAAAACTGAAACTCTGCCCTCCTAGACATGCTTTTGTCTGGGGCCTCCTGGAAGACTTCACTGCTGCAGCTGCTTTGCTTCTGGGTGACTGGATGTTTGGAGCTGGGAGACAATCTCAGGCTGTTGGAACCGCATTGTCCATGAGACATGAGATGACAAGAAGTAAGTTCAGAATGTTTTGAACTTGGGGGTGCAGAGTAGAGACCCTCTGTTGTGAGCTGTTGGCAATGTTTCATCATTAGATGAGGTTCTGGGAGCTCCTTTTATAGTCAAGAGAGTGGCTATTGTACTGTGTAGCCACACAACACCTGCCTTCTTCTGGTTGAGGGCTGAAAAGTTTTGTGTAAGGTAGTCTTTGATAGGCAAAACCATGATTTTATTTTTACAAGGCCATCCTCCAAACTCATTTGGGATACATGGCAAAACTATATGAACATTGACTCTGCATGGGCTCCCAAACTGTGTAGGGGATATTGAAGCATATTATCAGCAGCTCAACCCAGATCATCCGTGATGGTATAAACTCTTTTTCTCAATTGTTGTACAGGTCCTGGTGGACCACTGTGCTAGATTTATGGCCTCCTCAGAAAGTTTTCCTAGGAAAACCTTAAGAGATCCATGTTTGTCTTCATCTCAGTCTCAGATTCAAAAAGAATGTTGACACCTTTCTAAGCAGGGACAGAATCATCTGTGGTCTTTGCATCCCTGCCTTTATTGTCAGAGACGCTGTATTCTCCTTGTGCAGATGGGTCACAAGGTTGGGTAATGATGGAGCCTGTCTCCCATTTTATCATGTCCTTACCATATACCACATACTACATTGACCCAGTCCCTGAGTCATCTCTTTAACCCCACATGAACACACACTCACAAATATACACTCCCACTCCCTAGTGTGACCTAGTCTCCCATCCCCTTTGGGCAAGCATGGTTACTCCAAATACATCTCCCTGTGTCCTTTTTGGCATTGCCTGTGCCTTGAGGTGTGCCTGCAACAGCTGTTTCAGCAGTTCTGAGGAGACCTCACAGAGCAGGGCCCAAGTTGTTTGCAAGAGAAAAAAGCATCTGACAAGCAGCGTTTTCAGGAGGGAGCATGGGGTCAATGAGCATTTGGTGCAGAGGATTTTCTTGGAAATGGCAGAGAAGGAGGAGCTCAGAGGAGGTTTTGAGCTCTGCTAGCTGCTACACTTTGGGTGGGTGAGAGTTGTGGAGCATCAGGGAGGCAAAAGGAGCTGATCCCTACACCTCGTGGGACAGAGGGGCGCAGTCCTCACAAGGCAGTTCCCCGTACTGCTTCTCTTCCTATTGAAGTGACAGCTTTTGTCCTGGTCCCTTCTCCTCCCTCCTCTAAGAAGAATGATCCATAAATGATTAATCTCTCCTACCAGTAACTGAAGCACTTAAAGCATCACCAGGCCTTCCAGGTTTGTGATGGCCCTGCAGAGCCCCATGTGGGCTGGTGGATGGCAGCAATTATGAAGGCGGGGGGGATATTTGGCCTTTTACATTGTTCAGGAATCTCTTCTGTTTTTTCCATGAGCTCACAGTGGTTTTAGAGCATAATTTTCCAGAATGAGTGCTCAGTACATGTTGGAGGACTTCACAGTTCATTGGTTTGGACCTCTATGCTCTCCTTAATGGTTGGAGCGCATTAGGTGCACATCTGCAGTGGGTCTGCTGGTTTGGTTTCATCCAGAAGGAATCTATTCATTGTGCTAGACCCAATTCCTGTCCTACATCAAGATATGGTAAGTGAGGACTATCAAGGGATCCACAAAAGAAGTGCCCTACTGCTCCCAACTGAGTGCTGCAGTCAGCCAGCATTTCTGATGCCCTCTCTGCTTGAAGAGCCGAGGCCATGAGAAGTTGTTACTGTTGTATGTCATGGGGTAGTCCAAAGTATCTGGGATGGGAGGCAACTGAACAACAAATCTTCCTTGGCCCCTTAGCAGTACTGCCAAGTACAACTATTTTGGATTCTCCTTAAATCGTTTACTGCTGACCTATCTGGAATTTCAAGGAAAAAGATGGACATTTACAGTTTTGCTACACAAAGTCATCACCTTTTGTGAAATATTTACTGAAATAACAGTAGCCCTTGGGAAATCAGTTCTGAACATCCCCAACAATTTTAAAAAAATCTTCCATATGGATGCATTTTTTACTAAGAAAAACATAATGATTCTCTTAACACAGCTGTGAAGGGTGTTACAGTGCCAATTGGAAACTCCAGTAGAGTTCACTGGGCTGTTACTGGAATCCCACTATAAGTTGTTATTAATAAATAACTGCAGATTGTTGTTATATTTATTATTGGAAGCAGTCTGAATCCATAGGTGTTAAGGAAAGGACAGGCACTGACTTTGCTGGAAGTTGGCTCCAGCAAAGATTCTGGGGGACTGGATGAAACTATATATTACTTTAATAGAGCCACATTTCACAATGCAACACAATTTAACAGATTTAAATTGCACAACAAAGAATATACTGTTTTCTAAGAGCAATATAAAAACCAAAGCTACCTTGGGTAGAGTGTGTGCAGAGAAAATGAGAAAGGAACAGATGGGGAAGCATTTACATAGGAGATGGCAGGCAATTTCATTTTTTCTGTTGGCATGCTAATTAATGATCTTTCCAAAGAAGGAATGCTGTATAAATCTCCTAAAGGAAGGATAATAGCAAGGTCAGATGTATCTGCTAAACTATGCAGGAATTTGAATGCACAAGTATTGCAAAATCCTGTGTCAGATTAACAACCTGTTCTAAAGAAAAATTTGAAGTACTTGGTAAATACAATTTGAAATGCAAATATGAGGTAGAAGGGCAATACGTTGGAATTTTAAGTTGCAAAACTTGAACTCTTGAGCTGTCCTGGATCCTGCAATTTGTTTAAATCTATTGCACAGGGTGAATGTTGAAAAGCAGAGGAGGAACTCAGAGCTGGTGTTTTCTCCCCTTTCCGGAGCCCATGGATGTCTCTGAAGGTCTGCATAGTTTAGCTGAGAAAGAAGGATTCAAAGACTTCAAAGGGTTCAGTTTAGTTGAGATAAACACTTGAAATAGCAGAAGCTTTTCTATAGCTTAGAATAAGTCATAATATTTGCAGTACTTGATGTAAGTAAAAGCTATGTAATGCTACTAGCTCTGTAGCACTAGTAAGTTAGCAATTATTCTGTCTGGTCCAGCAACATGGCTCACAACTACCAGATACTTCTAGTCGCAGTGCCTGGAGTGCTGCTCCATTAAGGGTTGTCACGGTGCCTTACACACACCAAACCCATGGCAGTGTAGGATTTTTCCCTTTTTCATAAAATATATCACAAAATTGTCTAAGGTCACCCTGACAAGCTAAGCCAGAGAACAGTAACCCAAGAATCTCAGCTTTGACTGACTCCAAGGCTGCATTGCCTGTGTGGGTTTCAGCATTTTCTCCAGCTCCATCTCTCTCCTTATCTCAGTCTCTGACATTTTTGGCTCTCTTCCTCTATGATCTCTGCTGACTTTCAGTCCCTGCAGCCAAGTCCCTGAGAATTCCGGGTTTTGACATCTCTGGCTATGCTGAATTATGTTTTTTAACACATGGAGGTTATAAACCTAAAATACACTGTGGCTGGAGACCACTTATAAAACATTTTGAATAGTATGATTGTGAGGAGAGGAGAGTTAAAAGATGTAGTTCAAGGAAAAGACCACAGGGCAATGCTGTGACTAACAGGTTGACTCAGGACTGTGATTCTGGGAAGAGTCTAATCCATAATGTCTGTAGGAAATCTCTGCTTGCTCAGTGCCCAAACTGCTGGCTGTTAAACTGAGCAAGAAGCTGCTTGCTCAGAGCAGGTATTTGATCCTCACTTTGGATCAGTTCCATTTGTAAATAGCTCCAGGCTAAATTCACAAGGAAGATTGAGATAAGCTCCAAAGTCCAAAACATAGAGGAGGAACAGCCCTTGACAGCCTCCTTGGACGCCCTGCTGCTGGGCTTGAGCAGAGCGATGGGCGGCTTGGCAGCGTGGAGCTATGTGGTTTATGTGTCCCATTGTAGGACTTGTGGGCTACATCCATTCCACTCCTTTTCTTGGTGTTTTCCGTACTAGCTGAGGCTCTTCTGCACAGGGAACTTTTAATGACTTTTCTCTTCGTCAGCCTTTACTGGGAAGCTGAGGACATGAACTTCATATCTAGAAATTACTTTTGCAGCACTAAGGCAAACTCCATGTACATCTGCAAGTAAACCTTAGGGAAACAAAGAGATAAAAAAAGGTGCAGAGTTGGAAATCAAGACCCTGAACAACAGTAGCATAATTGTGATTGTCAGAAGGAGCAGCTGACAAAATAACAGTAAAGGCTGCTAATGAGTATTCACACTTCATCAGGTGGAAAACTGTCCCCATCCCACCATTTGAAAAGAAGGAATTTAGATGGAAGAAATTAGCATCATGATTTTGTTCTGTACTTTCTGTAATAGATGAGATTCATTAACAAAATGTGACTTGGAGGACTTGACAAGCAAGTAGGATTCAGATGAGTACGCATGCACTGAAAAAATGAATGAATGCAGCTAGAAATACAGCCAGGCAAGCAATGAAAATTAATTTTAACCTTGAGATTGTGAAAAATGTTATGTATTATGTATTGTTATGTTTTTGTGAAAAGGTGCAAATTCTAAGCATTGCATGAGCAAAAGAGGCTAAAATCTCCAGCAATGAAGATTCTGAAAGATGTTTTGAAAATAAATTTAGAGGTAAGAGTGGCTGTTAGCTCAGCTGGCTTAGCATCTAACTTAATAGAAAATGAGACACTGGCAATAAAATAAATAATGCTGTTTAATTACAGTCATGACCTTTAGTAATTGCTGTATTATTGCTTGATATTGTAAGTGATTTATTGTATTTACTGAAACAATTGGGGTTTTTTTCTTCTGCCAAAACCATCAAGCATTGGAATTGGAAAATATCTATTAGATTATCTGGTTTGTGTATCCCCTGCTGTGCAATGTCTTGTCCGGTTCTGCTGTAAATATCTTCAAGTGTTCTTTTGTGTGCAATGCACTGGAAGGTTATTCTGCAGCTTGAAATACTGGTTATTCTTATCATGGAAGCATTTTTGCCTCTGATGAGTTGAGACACGGGGTTACTTCCATCTCATTTCTTCTGACTGGATTTTTTTTCATGCTTCTCTTTCTTTACAATGGTTTTATCAACCCATTTTTCTTCACTGCTTTCACTCTCTTCCAAGAGTTAAACCCATATCAAAAGGGAATAGTTTTTATTGGTTCATATGAATGCTTCTCCAATACTGAAGAAAATATGACAATGTGCATTTTTTCATCAAATCTGTACATTTGTGCAATTATTAATGCAAAAAAAAAAAAGGCAAACAATGAGCACAGTAGAGTTGGTGTTCTTTGAAACTGCACACTCAAAGAGATTTCCTGCTGCCCCTAATTTCATAGCATCCTCATGAAAATGGAAGAAATTCCTAGGGCAAAAGATAGTAGTATAAAAGCAAAAAATAAAACAAAATAAAAACAGACTCTCTAATGTCTTTTGTCTGTCCAGCCCTAGTGAATAATATTGGAAAGGCTTTATAGAAACTGGACTACAATGGAGGAAAATAAACACAGGAAACGATAGCTAATATTTAAGATATATTGTCAGTAGATGATGGTCTGGCATATGTAATGAGAACTCACACTCTTTGCTCAGATAAAAAATTAAAGAATTATCAGGAATCTGCAATGATGTGTCATTGTGCCAACCAATTTATGGCATTTGGCTTTATTGACCTGTCAGGTGAAACACATAAGTAACTGATGATACAGGATATGTACTGAGGTTAACATGGGATGCATGCATATACCTCCCAAAAGTGGATTAAAAAAAAAATCACTTAGTAAATGTATCTAATTCAAGCATTAGTTATACAGAGGAAATTAATATCTGAACCTCAGGGGGAAAAAAAATAAAAAAGAGAAAGAATAAATCAACAAACTGAAAAAATTACCTGTTTTTAGAATAAATAGCTATAGTCGGAGTCAGTGTTGAAAGGACACTGAATGTTTATTCTGCATGTTCTGCTGTCACTCTTTTGTAGTCCCTCGTGCCTCAGTTTCCCTTAGACCCTGCCTACTCACTCATTTCTTTCTGAAGCATGTGTGAATGAGTCAAGGGTCTTCACTCATGGCAGAAGGCAAATCCCAGCCTTGCTGGAAGCTGAACACCATGAAGGGACTTGAAATTAAGTAATTTACCCATATGAATAAAACATAGAGCGTTATTTTTAGAAGCTTGACTGTTCTGACAGACCTAGTAATTTTTTAGCTAATCTTACCACTGGTCCTCCTGAGCCAAGGGCTATCCCCCATCCTCCAGAATTCAGAAAGTAGCATCATTAATGGTAATACTGAGATTTTGGTGGAATTTGTTACCTTTTAGCCAAGCACATTCCACTGGAGCCTAGAGGCTCATTTCAGAGGCAGTCTCCCTTAGATAAGCTACCTTGGCCAAAAGTTTCAAAAACTCATTCAGATTATTTAATTGAACCTCTCACTCTTGCAAGGAGATATTGCTTATACTCAAAGACTTAATAAGTGTCCTGGTCTAGATAGTTCCCTCTCTGATCATTATAAGAGGAAAGGCCATTAATATCAGCTTGTCAAGCTTTGCTGCCCTGTCATATTTTCCCTTCTTTTAATTTTACTGAAAGTGTTATATTATCACAGTGATTCTGAAGAAATATGAATATTTTTGGCCTGATTTTCCTCCTGACTGTCTATATTTTCAAGACAGGCTCTTTTGTTTGTCAGTGCATTGTGACAAGTCTTTTATTTCCTTCTCAATTAATGGAAAATGCACTTCAGCTGTGATGGCTGCCAAGGTGGTCCTTACTGGGGTTTGATGGATGCAGCCAGACCTACAAATTCTTCTGGCTCCTCATTTTTCAAATGTAGATCTTGCATTGCCTCCTGCCACTGCACTGGGATGAGCTTGGCAGATCAGCCTCCCATCTCCAGGCTTTGTGAAGCCACTTTACTGTGATGCAAATGACTGTATCTCAGCTGTCTGCAAATCTCTGGTGTTGAGCCCTTCTAGGTAGGGAGTCACTCAGTTTATCAGGCTAACATTACTATCTGATGTTACCTCCAGGTAACATGTGAGTCAAACTTTCTGCAGGTAAGAAAGCCCATGCATGGAGAAGCCCATGTCCACATTCTCCTACTAGGCTTTAGAACTTACCTAACTGAATCCAACTTGAGAATATATTTGCTTGTCCAGTGATTTGTATGCACAATAAATTTGGAGTTTAAATAGAGCATAAATGTCACATGGTCTCTCTAGCCATTCCTAAACTCATCGCATACTCGGGGATGGCATTGTGGGCTAGTTTCCAATGACAAAACTGATCATAGAATCATAGTGTGGTTTGGATTGGAATGGACCTTAAAGATCATCTAGTTCCAATCCCCCTGCCATCAGCAGGGACACCTTCCACACTTCCAGGTTGCTCAAAGCCTCATCCAACCTGGCCTTAAACACTTCCAGGTAGGGGGCATCCAGAACTTCCTTGGGCAATGTGTTCCAACCTGTGTCTGACCACTACTCACAGTAAAGAATTTCTTCCCAATATCTAATCTAAATGTACTGTTGTCCAGTTTATAACCATTGCCCTTTGTTCTATCACTCCCTGCCCTTGTCAAAAGTCCCTCCCCAGCCTTCCTGTAGCCCCTTCAGGTACTGGAAGGCCTCTAGAAGTTCTCCCCGGAGCCTTCTCTTCTCCAGGCTGAACAGCCCCAACTCTCTCAGCCTGTCCTCACAGGAGAGGTGCTCCAGCCCTCTGGTCATCCTCACGGCCTCCTCTGGACTCACTACAGTAGGTCCCTGTCCTTGTGTTGGGGGCCCCAGCACTGCAGGTGGGGTTTCACGAGAGCAGAGAAGCGGGGCAGAATCACCTCCCTTGACCTGCTGCCCATGCTTCTCTTGATGCATCTTGGAATATGGTGGGCCTTCTGGGCTGTGAGCATGGATTGCTGGCTCATGTTGAGCTTCTCATTCACCAGCACCCCCGAGTCCTTCTCCTCAGGGCTGCTCTCCATCCATTCTCCACCCATCCTGTATTTGTGTTTGGGGTTGCCCTGGCCCAGGTGCAGGACCTCACACTGGACCTTGTTGAACTTCATGAGGTTTGCACAGGCCCACCTCTCAAGCCCGTCAAAGTCCTTCTGGATGGCATCCCTTCCCTCCAGCTTGTTGACTGAACCACACAGCTTGGTGTTGTTGGCAAACTTGCTGAGGGTGATCTCTCTCAGGATCCTCTTTCTCACTGGAAGTTGCCTGGATTGGTGATACCACTTCAACTTTATTTCTATTATACACACAAGGTCCTCCCAAAATCTCGTACTACCTCACTGAATTTAAGTATTTCAGTGGCAACAGAACAGTGGCAACAAACTGGCCAAGAAATCCAACAAGGAAGATTTTTTTTTTTTTTTTTAATCATCCCACTTATGTACTGAATAGATTGCATCCGTCTTTTGATACTTGTAAAAATCAACAGAAGCGATAAAAAATGCCCGGTAATGCTTCTGATATTCTTTTAAGAAAAATGAAATCTATACCCTTTTCAGAGAACTCAGCAGGACATTGCCTTTTCTTTGTTCCCCTTATTGTTCATTGTATTCAGGATGGAATTAATGATTTTCTCAAAGACTTATTCCTTTCAGAAATCAGTTCAGAAAAATAATCTGTCTTGGCAAAACAGCTAGAAGTCTTCCAAAACAGGCTTTTCTAACTAATGGATTGCTTCTTGAACTTTGATGACCTTCACAAGCAGTTCAGCTCAGAGGAGATAGCTCTCATCTCACAGAAATGTAGGTCCCAGTGTGCAGGTAAAGGCAATGGTACAAATGTGCATTACTCTCACACACAAATGATGATTTTTTCCATGTGATCATTAGCATAGTCTTGAACTTGCTTAATGTGACTTCAAACAGTTGAAGGTTTTGATGGAGGCAGCTGGGGGGAAAAAGGGAAAAAAATGTGGAAGTTGTTAAAACATGTCTATAGATAGGAATTGCCATTTCCTACTCTAAATAGGGGAGAAGGTTATGTTCTATTTTGGAGCTACTCTGTCCCAGATAACAACATTTCTTCTGTCTATCCTCACTTTGTCAGGACAAGGTATCTTTCCCCTTGGCACCTCTCTTCGCCTTTCAGCAACCTCCCCCTCCTGTAACCTTCACTTATTCATATCCTTCTCACCAGGCTGCTTTATCACTGTTTCCTTGAGATTCTCTATTTCTTTCTTCCCTGGTCTTCAATCTCCTCAGATGTGCTCTAAGAGGATATTTCTTATTCTATATCTTTCAGCTCCAGGCTTGCCTCTCTATCCCTCCTCATAAATTCCTTCTCTCTCAGCCTCCTCTCTCTCCCTGCTCTGTGGGAAGGCTCAGGTAGAGGCAACCATATGGTCTACGGTCCTGTGTCTCCAGAGGGTACCCAGCACA
Organism: Antrostomus carolinensis; assembly: GCF_000700745.2. NCBI lineage: Eukaryota > Metazoa > Chordata > Aves > Caprimulgiformes > Caprimulgidae > Antrostomus > Antrostomus carolinensis. Next base: position 12,419 of record NW_010327834.1, read on the forward strand.
TCCCAATGTGGGCTTATATTGCCCCAGGAACAGCACTCCTGACAGGTTACCTCCTGCCCTTGGGCCCAGCAGCCCCCCATTGCTGCCCCAGTTGTCCTTCCTCATGCACTGGTAATTTGCTGCTACTGCAAAGGTGGTTTTGGGGAGATATGGGATGGCATGATGAGATAACCAGAAACTTTATGCCATATTTTGCAGGAAGTCCTAGAACAGAATTCTCCATACCCCTCAATATGAATGTTTCTTTGCCAAATACAGGCTCTATATGTGTGTGTGCATCCTCTGTCCCCTTCCCCATCACTTCCACTGCTGGAACAGCTGATTTGAGGGTTTGCTATGGAGACTGTAAACTCACTGTATGAGACTGCATTCGTCCAGGCCTTTATTTTGTGCTACTTTAATTCTTTGTGTGAAAAAAATGCAGTTAAAATATTCAGTTCAGCGCAAATCAGACACTTGGCTATGCAGGTAACACAAAAAATTCTCCAAGTGACCATTCTTAGATAAACAGTGTTTTGGACGCCTTTCCCCTGCTCAGGACTGCCCGTGCAGATACAGTCTCACAAGACTGGGTTTAGTCCAACTGGTTTCTATTGTGAAGCAGAAAAAAAAAAATCTGGCAAATGCTTGTTCTGGAAGACAGGCCACACAGATGTGAGGGGTGAGCTGAAAAAGAGGCATTTCAGGAAGATAATATGCTCTGTCTGAGCTCTCAGAGCAATGAGCCTCTCTTTCATAAGGTCTACAAATATGGCAGAACCCTCTTGCACCTAAAGCTTGGCTTCTCTGGGCTGCAGGTGTCAGGTACAAGGGTCACATATGCCTCTGCTCCAGAGTGCTCTTCTGTACCTCACATGGGAAGGACAGCTGCATGTCTGAAGTCACTGGTAGCGATGCAGCTCTGTGTCCTTTCTCCTCAATGTGATGCCTTATTGGTACAAACCTGCCCCAGAGTAAGTTCATGCAGCTTCATTTAATCACTGACAAATATATCTTCGCTGGTGCAACCCTGTGAAACTCATTGGCAAAGTCACCACTTTGACATTTCATCACTGTAACTTAAGGGAACAAAAACCAGCCAAAAAATCACATGAATTTTCCTATCAACCTCTGAGTGCAATCATAGTATATATTCTAAAAGGCCATACAGCAACAAGGGATCCTTCACAAACTCGGGAAAACAACAAATCTATTTCTACTGGGTGTTTTCAGGCCTTATTCAGTTTATAACAATTAAAAGGGGAAAATTTTTACTTTCCTGTTTTGTTTGTTGGGTTGTTTTTTTTTTTTTAATAAAAAGAAAACTCATTCAATTTCTCAACTTGTACCAGCCTGTTCTAACAGAAACTGAGGCAGTTTGCCAAAGGCTAATGATTCATTTTTATATGATTGGTTTCTTTAGCCAGATCCAGATATTTAGAGGAACTAATAATTTGTTATGCCACTAATCTCTAAAATGCCAGCAAGGACTCAGTCTAAATACAGTACTTCAGTCATGACATTTTTTTGTTCATATTTTTATTCTATGTTGTTTGAATTAATATGTTAATGTAAGAACAAAACAATGACAAGATTATATGACCCGCATAATTTTTCACAGCTTGGCATCATAAGGATGTATAAGCACAAACAACATAAGGGAGATGCACCTAGATAGAAGCCTGAGGTTTAATTAGAGAAAACTATGTGCCTATAAAATTGTCAGTGTTATTTATAGCTGACCTTGATCAATCAAACTGTCCTTAAGTGGGGGCAGAGCCTAACCTTCTGACTGTGTTTCTGCAGTTTATAGAAGACTTTGGTATTGCAGAGTGATGTTTCAATGATGCCTCATAGTTTGAGATGCCTTTAATCTTTAATTTTTAAAGTGCAACATGGAAAGAAATATGATATTCAGAAATGTAGTGAAAATCAGTTTCCTTTATGATAACTTGTTTTGGACCTTTTGGACTCTGTTATGCTCAGGATTATGGATAATTTCTAAAAATGTTGCCTTATTGCATGTTGTAATATAGTCATGTTTTCTATATCCTTCTAAGTACCAGCCAACGCAACTGGGGTTCATAAGGGAACCTTCAGACATTTGTATGATGCTGATTGTAATACTACTAAACACTGCACTTACTGGTACACATCATGCGGTACTTAAGCTCATAAAAAGTTTAAAAGACATCTGCCGAATCTGCAGCTAACAACTGTGAAAAATGTTCCCCTTTACATTGTGTGTCTGAAGTAGCAGTGGGAGCCCAGCTCTTGACTCCTGAAATCTGCAATACCCCTTTCTTCTCTCCAACTACTGTGCTGTGAAAATCTCCATTAAAAACAATAAGGTGTTTCTCAATAGGAGAAGAAAGACATCCTTTTCCTATAATAAAATTGACTCAGATTGGGCTCTGTGGCCAATGCCTATCTAAATTTTTGTAAAAATTAACATAGGAATTACCAAATCAGAACATCACAGACTAATGCTCCATCTGGTCCAGTGTTCTGTTTCCAGAAGTGACTTACACCAGATGCTTCAAGGGAGGAATAAAATATTAAACATTTAGAGAGTGCTATAAGTGCCCTAACCAACCACTAACACAGTCGTTGGGCAACTTCTAGGAAATCTAGTGGCAGAAGGCACCTGCCAGCATTTTTGCTTTTCTAGTAAATAGAGCAAAGAAATTCACCTCCCTGTGGGATATCGGTATCTGCGACATCCAGCCCTGTGCGCATTTATCATTTCTCCTGACCTCACATACACACATGCATCCAGATGCAAACACAAATCCTGTTCTCTAAGTGCAAAAAATTGCAATGCAGTGGATTTTATCAGAGGTGAAAAGTTGCTTGGGATACTCACAGGGCAGAATTAGTTTTAATCAAACTAAGACATTGCCATCTGATCTAGTCAACCCAGGCTGCCTTTATAATCAAAAAGAGCTATACCAGCACTTTGAGGTCATGACTCTTCTGACCGGGTTTAGATATCTACTTTAGGAGACACTGACTCCACTGACTTGTGCTCCATTGACTACAAAAGGACTCCAGGATAACAAGTTCAGCTGGACACCTCTACAGGGTAGCTGTCTGTGTTTCACCAGATGAGTCCCACCTTTGGTGGCAAAGCTAATATTTTTAGAGTAATAAGGGATTTTAAAGAATTAAGATCCAAAATAGTTAAGGCACTTGGGGACATATTTCCATCTGCCCCTGTCCTTAGTCTCCCTGATCGCCTGGGCAGTAATTACATCTAACAGAGTCTAGATGATTATGGGAGTGGGATAAAGAGCTTTTTACTTTTAACTAGCAGCTCAAAATGATCCGTCTTCATAATGATCAAAATGTGTTAGCAGTAGATGGCCATGAAATGGGTTGATTGCGTTGCTAATGGTTGATCACACAAAATGCCCTGTGGATTAACATTAATTGGTCACCTTGGTGGAGACTTTGGATGAAAAATCTGTCTGAACAGAGACAGTGATTTGGCTTCTATTTCCCTTGTAGAGTTTGTCCTTTAGATGAGGTGTAAAAAACCTGGAGGGGATGGTTGCACAACCGCTAACTATACAGAGAGTTACCTGCCTTCTCCAAGGCTGGTGTCTTCCAAAGTCACTACACTTGTGTTTGTCCTAATATTTCTTTATATTTCTACATATGCTTTATATTTCTAAGGTTTTTATAATTCAATATTTGGTTATCAAAATACAGGTGTATTCTTAGGAGTGGAAACTAGCTTGTTGTGAATTTTCTTTAAGTTTATTTTGTTGATGTTTTGATTTATAAGTCTTTGTTTCCCATGATAAGGGACAAATTGACTTTATGTGGCTAAGTAACAATAATGGAGATAATACCAGTGCTGGAAGCCCATAACCATTCTTATCAACCTAGGTCTACACAGGATATTTAAACAAAGGCAGAAAACTGCAAAGCACAGTATTGTATCACCAATCAATGTCAGAGAGCCACATAATAAAGACAGGCAAAACATACTGCCATAAAGAGCAACACACCATTAAATTCTAGGTAGAAATCTTTATTTGTACCTAATAAAGGACAGAAACTGAAACTGCCTTTTTAAGATAATATATTATCAAGTCTGAGAATGGATATTACACCATGGATGGAAAATTAATTTGTAAATTGTAAAACCAGGTATTGTTTAATGCCTTCCCTCACGAGGACACACAGTGACAGTTTTTATTTATCTAAAGAGTAATTGAAGAGAGGAAAAAACTATCCCTAGGTCTTGCGTAGGCATGGCATAAAATAAAGAGCTGGAAAAATGAGCTTTCTAGCTGTAGAGGCTGTGACAGATTGCATACAAAGGTTGTCAGGTCTCCATCAATGGAAGTTTCTAAACTAGGTTGGACAAATACCTGACAGGAATGGTTTAACTCTCTACTCCTACTTTGTAAGGTGGTTCTATTATTATTTTTTTTTTTCAGAGAATCTTGTTGTAAGACTTTCTTACAACAAGATAGAATGTAATTCACTGTATTTTGTTATATGTAGAACAGGTATACAGTGCCCTGGTTTCTGACCTCAGTCAAATTACAGAAATTCAGTGCAGGACAGCCATGGAGCTGCTTGTCCTGAAGGTTACTGCTCATCTGGGCAGCTCCACTTACTGCTGATTCTTGGAGAGATCTCTTGACTCAAAAAAGTGCATCCTCCCACCGACCCCAAATCTCTTGTCTACGCATTTGACAACCTGTAATGAATTTAGCCTCTTAATATACTTTCAGGGTAGTTCAGGCTTTTGTGCTTCTGTCTGTGCTTCTGTTTATCTACCTCTCTCTTCTGCTCACTTTCTTAGCCCTCTTGCTCCCAAGGAAGAATAGTGGTTCACTCAGCTGTCTCTCAAAGCATACAGTAGACCCCACAGTCCTCAGTCTCTGTTGCTGCTCCCTGTTCTTTCTGCAGTCCAGAAGTTCAAGACATTGGGCTCCTGAATGCAACAGCGTGTCACATAATGCTCGTGCTGCTGGTGAAGGAGCCAGGACTCCTGTCATGGTTTAGCCCCAGCTGGCAACTAAGCACCATGCAGCTGCTCTCTCACTGCTCCCCTGCAGTGGGATAGGCAGGAGAAAATATAACAAGGGGTTTGTGGGTTGAGACAAGGACAGGGAGGGATCACTCCCCAGTTATGGTCACGGCCAAAAGAAACTCATCTTGGGGAAAAAATCAATTTAATTTCCTACAAATCAAATCAGGGTAGGATAATGACAGATAAAACCAAGTCTTAAAAATACTTTCCCTCACCTTTCCCTTCTTCCCAGGCTTAACTTCAGTCCAGGGCACAGGGGGATGGGGAATGGGGATTGTGGTTAGTTTGTCACTCGTTATCTCTGCCACTCCTTCCTCCTCAGGGGGAGGACTCCTCACACTCTTCCCCTGCTCCAGCGTGGGGTCCTCCCATGGGAGACAGTCCTCCACAAACTTCTCTGACATTAAGTCCTTCCCATGGGCTTCAGTTCTTCACTAACTACTCCAGTGTGAGTCCCTCCCACAGGCTGCAGTCCTTCAGGAGCAGGCTGCTCCCGTGCAGGTTTCCGACAGAGCCACAGACTTCTTCAGGCACAGCCACTTGCTCCAGTGTGGGGTGCTCCACAGACTGCAGGTGGATATCTGCCTCATCATGGTCTTCACCACGGGCTGCAGGGGAATCTCTGCTCCAGCACCTGGAGCACCTCCTCCCCCTCCTTCTTCACTGACCTGGGTGCCTGCAGAGTTGTTTCTCTTACATTCCACTTCTCTCTCCGTTGCAGGTTGTTGTCTCTTGTTGCAATATTTTCCCGTTCTTAAATATGTTATCACAGAGGTGTTACCACTGTTGCTGATGGGCTCAACCTTGGCTGGAGGCAGGTCTGACTTGGAGCAGGAGAAGCTTCTGGCCGCTTCTCACAGTAGTCACCTCTGTAGCCCCTGCCCCACTACCAAACCCCCACTGCACAAACCCAACACAACTGCCTTCCCAGCAACCCAGTGACACATATCAGCAGTAGCTGTTGCTGTAAAATGGCCACATGCGTGATAATGGAAGTTTTCAGACAATTGACTTAGAAAACAAACCCAAAACCCTGAATAATTACTAACTATATTTACCTTAAATATGAGTTTCTGTAAGAAGCTTTTGCCTCTTGGGGCTGAATTTCATGAAAGCATTGGATATCTTGGATACCATGGTCTAAACACACTGGTGGAGATATGAGAATGTTGTTGCTTTTTCTTCTCTAACTGAGTTCAACAGCTTTTATATATGCTGAGATGCAGAACACAACACAATCCAGGGAAGGAGACCTATTAAATGCCTCATACTGGAACCCTACAATCTGTGTAGCTGAGTTTGATGAAGACACTGCTTGCAAAAAGTATGAAATCTATAGGGAATTGAGCATTTTGGATGGACAGTGGTGATGGCAGGCTGTCTCAGAGTATTTTGTTCCACCCAGAGCACATGCTGCTTTCAAGGCTTCTCTCCCACATCTCCTGCAGACTGGAAATCAGCCACTGAGTATGGTTTTGAATAACTAAGCAATAGGTGCTAGTTTTTGCAAAGGCTCCATGCCTGCAAGTGTCCACACTCATATGTGAGGAAGAGCTTTTCTTTCCTTTCATATTTCTCTAGCACAGTGTGTGGGTGTGGCTGGAGCATTCATTTGAGTTAAAATATATGCAAATAGTAGAGACCATTAAATCTACATTACGTCCTCCCGCTAACAATCTTGAATACTTTCATACTGCTGTATTGTGGCTTTTTCGCAGTGCTTTTTGCTTCCAAATGTCTGATTCTCACCCTGTGAGGGTTGGTGTTTCCACAGAGCAGGGGGCAGGTTCAGAAGTTCACTGCAGCTCCCAGCACGGGGGGCTGGACTGTAATGCCAGCAAAGGGAGCTGCTTGTCCTAAGCTTGCCAGCATAACTGCTTGCACAGCCGTGCTGTGAACCAGATCGACGTGCTGATAGCTGAACTGACCTGCCTTGAAAATAACCTGGTAAAAGAAGATGAATTTTCTGATCCATCTCACAGTGTGACCCCACAAGCAGTTGCATTGGCACAACTGAGGGGACCACACACTGCAATGTGCTTTGCGTTTAAGGGAGTAAGGTAATTAAAAGTATCTCCTGGTTTTATCTGTTAATGTTATTGAAGTAAAAAGAGCAGGAGTTCATGTTGAGCCATCTTTGTAGCTCACATGGGCACCATCCGACAGGAAAATGAGTGGTAGGCAATGGGCATGTTGTTCATTAGTCTCCTGACAGTAGCAGTCAGC
>NW_010327834.1:19704-38249 GCF_000700745.2 Antrostomus carolinensis
TGTCTCCCTGCTATGAATGGGCCAAGGTTGCCATGCAGAGCCTTGCTGCTAAGCATGGCGCAGAATCAGTGCTGTCAGTGGCAAACTGGGTACAGTCAGGCCTGGTGGCAAGGGAAGAATGGAGCACTTCAGTTTTTCTGGCTTTTGGCTAAAAGCTGCTGTCATCTTTGGGGACAACACTGAGCAGCTCAGGCTGGAGAGATAGGGGAAAGGTCCACATATGGAAAATTTTCTCTCCAAGATTCTGACCATAAAACGCAACTCTTTGTGGGCAGAGCTGGGCACAGCACCTACCTGTCACTGTAGCATTGAGTGTTTGCACTCACTGATGTTTTTTCATCGCAGTGCTCAACTATAATAGCACATGTCCAAGCCTTAGCCATTATACGATCTTCATGAAATAAGATAGAGGGTTGGGTGTTTCAGGTCCCCTCCTTTGACTTCGGGTAGGTGCTGCTCTTGTTGCAATCATGTTTTTGGGTTTTTTTTTTAAATATGTTTTTCTCCATGGTTTTGGCTTCTTACTTTCCCTGCTCATTGGCTTGCCTGTGGCTCTAGGTGCCATACCCATTTTGAGAGTCTGTTCATGAGCTCTGACTGGAGTCACTGTGTGATTCTGCTCCTCTCATTCATGAGAACTTCATGAATGCAGAGGACTGCAGATTGCCATCCTTTCCTCTCTGCAGCTTTTCTTTTTTTTTTTTTTTTTTAATGTTTTATTTACTTTGCTTGTCAGTATTCTGCATCTCCTACCTTAGGTGCTATCATGATCTTGTGCAGATATTAGTTCTGTTAGCGTGTTGTCCCCCAAAATTTCTCCTGTTCATAATGATGGGGTATGTTCAAATAACTAAGTAGTTGTTCGTTCCTGTGCATTCAGTAATCCCAAAAAAGATTTAAAGGCTGACAGAGACTGTTAAAATAGGAGTGTTCATATGACAATAAACCCTAGGCTAGGGGTGACACATTTGGACTTGGTAATTGACAAGCTTTGAGTGTTGTCACATGTGTGGATCAAGAGGGTCCTGTGCCTTCTGCTTGGGAGCCAACCAGCTGAAATATGAGTTGAGTTAGCTTTAAAAGCAAAGGTTCAAACTCAGATGTGATTTGCAGTGTGAGTGCACCATGTGCATCTGATTTGCTTGCAAAGAGATATATAATTCTGGAGGAAGGTAAGGTTTCAGCTGTGCTGTCCTTTGGCATGTTCCTGAAATTGGGCAGCTCTGAATTTGAACTTGGCTGCTGTGACTGATCCCCAGAGCAAGGGTAATGCTGATCATGACCTGATGAGCTGGCAATGCTCTGGTGGCATATGGACCCATGGGCTTACATAGGTAGATGATGAAAGTTAGAGCAGTCCTAAGACTACTTCAAGGGGCAGTGTATGCTTCCCAGGAGAAGGGCATAGCTAGTGCTTACAGTGCAGCTGAACATCAGGTCCAGCATGCAAAGATATATGCCTAACTCTGTCATGAGATTGCTGTGGCCAGGATACGTCTCTGTCAGATGAGAGTAGAGTATGGGAGGTAACAAGCTTGAAATGAGACTTTTGTGGATCCTTCACCTGGCCGAAGAAAGTCTGATTGTACTTTGGCATTCACTTTGCCACTAGTATTTCTTCCCAGATTTTTCCTCCATAGCAGAGATACATATTTTGTTATTTTTTTCACCATTGTTTTATGACTTGCTGCATTAGAAAAGCTCTCCTGAAGCAGCTGCTTCAACTTCATTTTTGCCAGCACTCAGAGGAGTAGGAAGCTTTTCAGGGTAGTTTGCTCCCCTCATACTTCAGGCACTCTATTATTGTCCTGCCCCACTCATAAATTACTCAACCGTGATCTTAGAACCATGTAACATTTTTTCCTTTCTATTCTTATTAGGAAGATCCTCTAGAGTTAGATGGTCACAAACCATCTTCTGATTTGTAGATTACATTTGTCCTTTCTTGTTTATATACATCTGTCCTGTGTCGGTGTTGACCTTGTGTTTAAATAGCTCTTCTCTATTTCTGCTTCCTTCCCCAGAGTATTTAGAGATGGCAGTCATATCCCCTCTTAGCTTTACTTTAATTAGGCTCCTGCAGTTTTTCTTACACAGGTTCTCTATTCCCCCAATCATCTACCAGCCATTATTTGCATCTGTTCCAGTTTTGCTTTCATTTCTCTTGAATATGACTGACCAAAATTGTATCCACTATCCAAATGAGGTGTCAGCAGTACTCTGTGATTTCCTAGTAATATTTCTCAGTCTTTACTGAGAAGAAAAGACTGTCCCAGTAACTCCTTGCATTGCAGATTTCTTTTTCACTGCATTCCACACTGGTGGTTTGTAATCCTGTGGTCAGTTAGTACAAGCAAATCTTCCTCTTCTGTTAATGTGAGATTTGCTATAGGAACCTGATTATACTTACAGGAACACACATACAGCACTGTTGCTCTCAGTAAATGTGACTGAGGTGAGGTTTTGAGCTTGCAGTAAATATTCTGGGATTTTACTCCATTATGTATAACTAAATTACTGGGTAAAAGCAGAGCATCTCACCTTCCTGGAAGCAAAGCAGCAAAACCCACAGCAGCAGTTATTGCTGCATGGCACAAAGAGCATGTCAATGTGGAACCCACCAAATGGAGAAAATTGATACTGAAGAATGTTCTGTAAGAACTTGAGGAGAATTTGATAGTTTTCATGTCCACAGGGTTCCGTTGTTTTTTTTTTTTACAAAACATTAACAGGACTTTTTTATACTAGTGTTTATCTCCCTTTATTCATCTGACTCTGTCTCTTACAAAGCACTGGTGTTGTAGTAGGAGAAGTTCTATGGTTCAATGAAGAGAGGACAGGAATTAGACTGACACTTTATATTTGCTCTGAGGAGGTTTATTTTGAGGTCAGAGTTTATGGAAAGGAGTTGGGGGGACACGAGAGAGTGGTTTGGTGATTAATAGCCAGGCTGTACTCCAGTCTCCTTCAGCTCCCTCACCTTGGTAGTGATACCTTGGAAATAGCAGTGCTTTGACATTTGTAAGCTTCAGACTTCTCAGATCTAGGGAGAAGTTATTTTCCTGAGGTGTGCCGGTCAGCATAATAAGTGTAATGAATGAACTATGCCAGTTTATTTACAAATTAGGATTTTATCCTGAAATTGTGGTAAAAATGTGCTGGAAGCCACCTTTCAGCAGATTACAATGTCAAAAGCCCATAAATTGGTGATAGTATTTTGAATGATTCTGAAGTGGGTTTAATTCAGAAAAAAACATTTTTCTTGGCTTCTAACCATAACATTCAAACCACAAAGAAGAAAGCCACAAGGTAGAGTCACATTTGGTTTGACCTTGGCCTGGACATGCAATACTATTTATAAGACCTAATCATGCCAAGCGAAATAAATGTCCTGAACAATTTCACTTATTATAGTATGTTAAGCCAGATGTTCATGGCTGTCTTTTGAGGACAAAGAAATATAAAGCAAATTCTTCTAGTGCTTAGAGGAACCATTTCAAGGAATTACTTCATTTCATTTTGGGTATCACTGCAATCTAGGAAAATGCATCTTCAGCTGTAGGTGCCTAGTGGTGCAAAAGCAAAGGTAGGGAAGAGGAGGACAGCAATAAGATACTGACCCAGCTCTTACTGGGCAGGCAGGTGTAAGCATAAAGCAAAGCTGTCAGTCCTCTTTTGTTCAGAGGCACAGTTAGATGCAGAAGTCATACGGCTGCACCTTAACTGCACCTACAGTTCGTGCATTTGCTGCCCTAACAGCACTTGTCTGCATTTAGCCGAACTGCTAGTGCTTGGTGCCTCAGTACTAACACCACATAACATCAAGAAGAATCTCTAGAAATTCTCTTACTAATCTACATCTCACTAGATCTCACTAATTGTAAACTAATCTAACTAAAAATAAACAGAAAGGAATTTAAAATATTCTTATCTGTCTTTTCAGTGGCAGGCAGATTAAAAGTCTATTGTCAGAGTGACTCAAAATTAAGTCTGAAAAATTAAAATTTGGAATACTGTTAGATAATTGAGAAGCTGCTTACTAAGGGGGATGAAGTGCTTACCGAAAATCTAATGAGATATAGATAGTCCTTTTGGATAAAAAACAAGACATGAGTCACATTTATTCTTTGTTAAGCAAAGGTCAAATTCTGCTGACATTAAAATAAATGGGTATGCTCCTGGTGGAACAACATTAGGACTTTTGACATCAAATGTGACAATAAAATGACCAAATAGATCCCTAAGACCAGTCTGTCACTTCTGAAAGCAGTACATAACTGTTCTCAGTGCCAACTAAACTTGGTATCCACTTTTGGAATGGAAATTTACATTTAATGAAACATCTTGTGACCATTAGAAAGTGTGAGGTGAGTCCTGAATTACTGGTCAATGCACATCCCTATAAGGGTTTCTATAGTGTGTGAGTAATGACACATTGCACAAGTAAAACCTTGCAGCTTAGTCATCTGTCTGGACCTTTCTTTGCAGAGAAAGAGAGGGGAGATTTCATAAGTGCTGTGTCAGTATTGACCGTAATATTAAACATGGATTTCTGCAATGCCATAACACCAAGATAAAGATCTAGGGTAGCACAATGTGGCAAAGAAAGTAGTATAATTCACATGAGAAAGCGGCGGTAACCCCTTTATTCCTGTGGAGAGAGGCACTCCTATACCAGATATTCGAAGTAAAACCCTTTTATGTATCTCTGCTGGATTACTTCCTTCCAGCCACCTGGGTTGTTACACTACCAGGCTTTCAATTAATGCTGACACTTAAAAAGGGTGTCCTATATCTAGCCACATCTGTAGAGATGGCTCATTGCACACCATAGCAACACAGGCCATCGGCTTTGAAGTTGTGGCTGCCCATAATAAATCATAGTGTTTGTCAAACAAACTTATTTTTTCATTCCAGAAATGGATGTGAATTATGTTTTTATGTTTTACCAAAAAGATATATTTCACACACTTTCTTCTTTCTTTTCTTTTTCCTGAAATTATAAAAGGGAACTTAAGAAGCCCAGATGTATAAACAATAAAAACAAATGGCTTTTCTGTCTTAGCGATCTGTGAGCTGGATAGCAGGAACTGTGATAAAATTTTCCCTGTGGTTGAGACTTTCCATGGGATCTCACTCCTGGATAGATTCTCTCACTGCAGCCTTTCCCTTAGAGTAAGAATCAGTACAATTTCCTTAGTCATTCATTGATTTTCAGGAAACTTACAAATTAACATCTTTGGGACTTCTATTTTATATGGGGTTTTTTTGTTGTTGTTGTTCTTTAAAAAGAGACAAAAGGTTAAAAATCATTTGGAAGGAATGACAGATACGCACACTCACATCATCATATAAACCTCACATCCTTAGGAAACCACAACAGTAAATTAGAAAACACGACATGAGTTATTTCTGAACGTCATTCATAGAATCATAGAATGGTTTGGGTTGGAAGGCACCTTAAAGCTCATCCAGTTCCAACCCCCCTGCCATCAGCAGGGACACCTTCCACTAGACCAGGTTGCTCAAAGCCTCATCCAACCTGGCCTCGAACACTTCCAGGGAGAGGGCATCCACAACTTCTCTGGGCAACCAGTTCCAGTGTCTGACCACCCTCACAGTGAAGAATTTCTTCCTAATATCTCATCTAAACCTTCCCTCTTCCAGTTTAAAGCATTCCTTGCAGCACATTGCAGACATTTTTTTAGTATCGTATGATTTCCATATATTTAAGTAGCATTCATTTTTCTGGATACAGGATTTAAACAATCCCTTTGTAAAGACTCATCATGACAGTGCTTTAAAGTGCCATGACTGTCAGCTCATAAGTCTTCTTAAAGTTGGACGGCTGACATAATAGCATCTTTCTTTTTTTTTTTTTTCACTGACCTAAATCAAGTATTGGATGGATCAAGACTTCTGCCTCTATGCTCTCAAAGGAGGGATTTTGTTGGGTTTTTTTTAATGTCATGTTCGGCTATTGGTTACTTTATGCTGAGCTGTGAACTGTGTGGTTATTGGAAGCAGCATTAAAAGCCAGGGAGTGCCTCTGTTTTCAAGAATATCTATCACTCTACTGTTTTAAGGCACTCGACTGGTTGTAGAATATATTTACAGCCATATAGGATACATATTTGACCTGCAGACATCAGAGATGAACAAATCCAAATTGTCCAGAGTGAAGAGATTAAAAAAATTATGGAGGGTGAGTGAAAAATATGCATTAGTCTATTAGAAACATTGCAGTGGTAAACAACAAATTGCAAGCAGATAATTTTGATGTTGGTGGACAAGCTGTCCTGCTGCATGCACATTATTTGATAAGACTTTTTATTGTAGGGTTTGATTGTGTGTTTAATGTTTTGTAGATTAGTTGCTTCTTTGCAAATTTCTAGAGACTTTAAGCGTTCAGGTTAATTTGACTTCTGAGGAAAGTTTTAGAGAATTTGGAACAACAACAACATTTATACAGTAAAAACCGTTGAGGAAACTAAACTACACGGATTTCCTCAGTGGCCTTTAAAAATGCCATTTAAGGGTGGATGAATATAAAAAAAGCATTACAGAGAAAAACCCCTCTTTTCCCCTCAGGCTGTATTTTAGAACTGAGATGTATTGTAGAGCTGAAGTATATGGCATGTGCTTAAAGCCCATGTAACACTGGAATCTAATGTGATGGTCAAAGGAATTAAATAATAATAGAAGAACATATTTACTTTATTAAAAATTACATATCTTATTGGTTGGAAATAAGACTACAGAGGAATTGAACAGATAATTCTTTACCAAACATGAAGTTAATTTGGTGCAACAAGTGAAATGAGCATCTCTCTGGTGTCTCATGAATGGGTTTTTATGGGTTTTCTTAGGAAGTTTGGGGTCGTTTTTTCCCATTGCTGAATATGATGCAAACAGTAGTAATTTTAGAAGTAATTTTAAAGTCATTAACTAAATTTGTTTGGATGCTTTCAGAAGATGGAGCTCTGTTATCAGTTAATTAAGTTACATAAATTATCTTGCATTATTAGTTAATTAATGTGTATTTTCCCTGATCTGAAAATATGTTGACTTCCTTACTGATAATGTTGATTTGAATATTTAAAAGTAGCTTTGATTTGAGATTCCATCAATGATGAGAAATGATTGATTTCTGTAACATGCAGTAATTTATAGTCAGGACGTTGAGTAGTAGAATATTTCCACATTTTTAATTCTGTCTTGAAATAGAAGCAATGTGTCTATTTACATTTTGTTGTTGTTGAAAAGTGTTATTGCCTCAGTGAAAATTATATTTTAATCATCATACAAGTCTCATTTGTGCAAACAGGCAGTTTCCTTAGAAATTAAAACATATCCATTAAGCATAAGTAGATATTATATCATATTAAGTGTCATGAGATAATTACCATAGTCAAAGCATGGTACAAAATGGGCTCAGGGAGCGGTTTAGTTTTAAGAGGCAAAATGTCCTTCTTGGATAGAATTATTTTATTGCATATAGCTGTGTATGTTGTGCAGCTGAACACTTTGTCCTTTACCTCCTATTTGTAAAAGCTATTAAACTGCAGGCTATTAAGCATTCTTTAATTGATGCATTTTCTGCTCTTCTCCCTAAAGCATTTGTCCCTATTCCATCATTTTGGTACCTGCTATTTCAGGGTAATATAGCTCAAAATTAAATTTCTACTGAAGCAAATGTCAGTTTTAAATGCTACTGTTTCTTTTTTCCTACTTCAAACCATTCTGGATAGAAGTATGTCAAAATCTTGAAGAGAGCTTTTATGGTTGGGATTAAAACAAAAGGGATAGACCTTTTATTGTGCAGAGTGTGCATTTATAATAAGCCATAATATATTTATGCAGGAGATTATATGTCTATGATATGGTGCACACTCCTTTCCTCCACTTAACTCTCGGCATTAACTTCCTCAGTATTTATGGATATATCAAAATTATGATTTACACTGTCCTTATTAACATCCCTTGCAATAGCTCTCCATAGTTCTTGCCATCCTTCAGAATACAGTCATAAAATGAAGAGATTAACAGATAATTAAATTAAATCCTTAATTATTTTGGGATGATGAATTCACTCTGGAATTCCAAAAAGGTATATAGAGCCTTTTTCACAAGCAGTATAAATTGAAACCAATGGAGCGATGATGATTTATGCCTGCTTGATGATCTGACTCATACTGTTAATTATCTACTCCTCTTTTAAAAACATATTAATAAAAATTGGATGTAGGAACTGTTTATTAAAATATGAAGCTTTTAACGTATTTTTGAAATATTATATACTTTCAAAAGATAGCAGTGCTTGAAAAGTATAAGTAATTTTTCACACAAAATTTAATGTCCTTCAGCAGAAGACAGGGAAACTTCACTTTTGTTTCTCCAGCAGTTTTTGACATCCATGGCAAGCTTCTCATTGTTTTTAATTAATTCCTGATCTGGCCTGTGTGTCATGCATATCTCCAAAGTGTTGGCATATATCACTGAGAGTTAAATCTTCCAAGGTGTTCAGCAAGTATCCACACCTGCTGGTGAAGTGGCTGGTAACTAAATGTTCCTGAAAATACGGCCAACTCAGCTAATTAAGGACAGAAAGGCCAAAATTATTGTGAAAAAAAAAAAAAAAACAACAGGAAAATGAATTATAGGGTCAAAACCTACAGCAACAATAAGCAATCTTTCTGTACTCAATTCTGAGTAAATTTGCTTAAAAAAGTATATCTGCAGTCATTATAAAGAAGATTACAGATTATGGTATTTAATGGGCATGTTGGGTTACCGTGAGGACTGAAGATTATAATATTTAATTTACATACTGAACTGTCTTGAGAGCTCATTAGTAATGATTGTTAATGATGCAGATATATTTGGTTAACAATTGCACCAAGCTTGGAAGGAACACTGTGCCAAGTTTTGTTAGTAATAAAAAAGTAAAGCAATCATCATGGAAACATGAAAATGGATATGAAAGTATATAATGGCTACTTCAAAGCCACTGAGTCTCCTGTGTAAACCTTTATTTAGAAAATGTTTAGAGCACACATTATTTACTCAATAGTACACCCCACTGTGATCCATCATACTGATAAGTATTTAAGCTCCATTTTTTTAAATGGATTTTTGACCCAATAGACTGTGACGGCTGTAAAACCCTATTATGGTCTTTCATGCCAAGTATTTGAAGGGATGTTTGGAGTAAATATGCCTTTTTAAAAAGTCCCTATAATTTGTTCTGGAAAGTACTTATGATGGTGGGCTGAAGCAATTTGTTCTCTTCAGGAACAGCTCCTGGAACTGTCGCTGATTACATCAGGAAGCTGTGCTTTCTTACTTCATAATTTGTGTATTTCAGACTGTAAATTGTATAAAGCACTGATTCTGGAGCAATTTCTCTGTCTCACTGTGTCTTAAAAACACGTATTGATGAATGTTATTTTAGATGGTTTGCATTAACATGCATAGGGACTGAGATGTAAAAAGAATGTTTCCTTTACGTGGTTTTAGAACACATTATCATTTTAAAGAATTATAGCCTGAACCCCTACCCCCAAAAAGAACAAGACTGAAATGCTTAAACCTGTTAACAGAATGTGTGCCCTCTTTTGTAATCCAGACTTTTGGGTAAAAAGACTTTCACCCTCCCTCAAGTAGCAGTGACCTGCAGTTTCATTGCTGAGACATAGGGTATGAGTACAAGTTCCAGCTAGCGTGGCCTCATATATTTTGTTTGCTCTCCATAATACATCCACCAGGCAGCAAGACAGTGCAGCTTTAAAGCTCTTTGGAGAATGCCATTTCTTCCTTGCAATGTGCAGCACATAATTCTGGGTCATGCTGTGTCATAGGAACCTGCAGGGACTCTGCCTACTCTGCCTGAGAAAGTGTATGCAGATAGTAAAAGCTGAGGGGACAAGAGCTGAAGGAGTAAAGATGGATTTAGGAAGGGAGCACTCATCAGGAAATTTCTTGATGACTTCTTTGCTGCCTCCCCCTCTAGTAGCTTTTAACGGGAGACTAATGGGTGCAAAAGTCTAGCAATTAGCACTCCCTCTCTCCATTTTCAAGGGTGCCTCTCATCCTCTGGAGCAGGCACTAATGGGAGAATGACGACTCAGAGAGAAGTGGGAAAGAGGGAGGAGGCATCTGAAAGTCTTCAGATGACCCTCAGTGTGAACAAGCAGGAAAGGACTTGGGCAGCCTCTGGCTCCTGGCTGAGCACCTCCTGCCTTCCCTCAGCAGAAAATGAGCCTGCAGCACCCATGGGTCCCTGCCCAGGCAGCGTCAGAGCAGCCCTCCTGCAGCCTGAGCAATGGGGACCTGCCTGATGCCGATCTGGTTAGTGCTGGCAGGTAGGAATGGGGGGCTGACTGGCACAAGGGTGACAGAGACCCCCCTGAATCCGAGGTACAGGGGTGGGAGGTGGGTTGAGGGAATGGCTTAGTGTGATGGCACATGGCAACAGAAGGGTCAGGATTTCTGGTTTTGTGGTCCTCCCTTTGCTTTCTCCTCTCCTCTCCTCTCCTCTCCTCTCCTCTCCTCTCCTCTCCTCCTGTTCCGCTGGTGGAGGGAATTTGATGCCGCGCTATTTTAAAACATCAACAACTTCCCTTCCTGTGCAAACATCATTCCACATCCAAATAAACCCAGAGCAGATGGGACACTCCTCTCCTCTCCTCTCCTCTCCTCTCCTCCCCTCCTATGGCTTTATGATCAGCTGGTGGAGGAAAGGAGAAGGAAGGAGGGGTTTGGATGCAGCAGCTCACAACACCACTGCTTCTGCTGGGACCAACTCCCATCCCTCAGTGTCCTTTGTCCTCAGGTAAGGAGAAAGAATGACTTATATGGCTTGTAATTCCCATGTTCACGGAAAGATTCAGCCCTGTCCCCTTCAAGTCCTGACTTCCCACAGCTGAGTCAGGAGGTTTATCCATTCTCCTCTCCAGACCTGTGGTTTGTGCCCTGACCCAGGACTCAGCCGTGCTGAAAGGACTCACTTGGAAAGTTCTCTGACAAGTGGACCAGGAAAACAATTAAACATCAACCAATTGCATGTAAATGCGAATCAATATCTTATTACTATTTGTTTATGAAACTGAAAATGTCCAAATATTCATCTTTGGGAGATGACTTTGCACTGATGCTCTCTCTGTGTGATGCATTTTGCTGTTGAAAGGGGCTGAAAACAAACTGCATTGATTTAAAATAATAATAATGGAAAACATTGTAATATGTTCTTGAGCATGGCGATTAGTGCTACAGAGGTCTTCCCTGCAAAGACACATTTGCTTGAACTGATCTTAGTTATCTGAGGCCTGTCCATTGTGTTGTGAAACCAGAGAGACAAACTAAATCAATAGAAATGTAGATTACAGTTATTGCTGTGTATTGATCGTTTTGTAAATCTTATAATGTTTCTAATCACACTTAACTATTAATATCTGGTGTATTGGTTTAAAATGGGAACTACTTAATTCACTACATATGTAAGTGATCTCTCACTGCTCATTCCCAAGGTCGGTAAGGGACTCCCAAGTATGGTAAAGCTGTTAAGTGTAAACTGGATTAGTGAATTTACAAATCTCAGTGACCAGGTTTTAAATTACTTGGTTTAATTTTTTAAATGGACATTGTAAAGTGCTCTACAAATATATCCTATTGCAACCTTAGATTAAAATGTAGAATGAGTCCAATTCCACATGCTATTTTAAAATGCTGCTTCTGCTTTCCATTTGGATTTTGTAAACCCCTATGGCTAAAATATGGCCAATATTGAAACATAACACACTGGTCCTGCAGACCGTTATTCACATAAGTGATTTCACTCATGACAATAGTTCTTTTAGTTTCTGTGGGGACGGCCCATAAAATTAAATATATCTATAAATGTTTACTGCACCATCCGACAAAATTAATGAATTGCAGTTCTAAAAAATGAATGAAGTTAGTTGTTGTGAGATTTTTATATAGAGTTGATTGTAATGTAGCTACACCATAGCTACACAGCTTGGGAACCTGAGTGGTCTTCAAGTGGACTGTGTGTTCATCTCCCTCACCTGTGGGATGTACGACCCTGACAATAAACTGCCAAGGAGACCTCCTTGGGGGGAAAGGGCCCCTCCCAACATTTTGTCTGTCTTTGCAAGTTCCTTACATTTGGAGGTTATTTTCTCTGAAGATACAGGATAGGCTGCTTGTTTGTTAACTTTATTTCAGTTTGAGCTACAGTCATACCAGGGAGAATGTCAGGATCTCTGTAGCATTTTGATCAAAATTTTACAGAAGAAATAATGCTCTCAAAATATCACTGCAGTTCAAGCACTTCAGCAATGTAAAGCTAAAATGGAAAATTCAGCAAGCGAATGAAAAGGTGCATTTAAGCCTTTTTTTTAAAGTGTTCACTTTTTTTGTAAATCCCTTTTTACCTGCGATCCTCATTTCGCGATAGAACATGCTAAGAATTTGACTGCACGTCTCTTCGGAAGTCAGGCTTGCAGCTGCTGTGCTACCGGCTGTTTGTAGTCACTGTTAGCAGTGACAGCACACTGTACAGAATTTACTTTAGCATTTCTAGTCAGCATTTTCCCTGTGAATGATGAGATCCGAGGTTTCTGGAGTGAAATCCTGGCCTGCTTGAAGTCATTGGCAGACCTCCATCAGCTTTGATGGGTCAAGAATTAGATGCTGAGGGTCTTCTGGGTGAATGCATCCAATTTAACAGGCCATGTGGCTCAGGAGCTTAGCTACATTTCTTGCACAGTTAGGTAGCTCCAAATAGTCTCCTCTTATTTAAATGAGAGGCAACATATTCTTAAATGATTTAATTTATTTTAAAATTATAAAGAGAGGGGAAAGGGGAACGACAGGACTCGAATTCAGCTCTCCTATTCAGGGACAACATGAGCAGCTTCTCTGATGTTGCATTATTTACCTCCAGAGTGGAGGGACCTCTTACCACCACAGACCAGTCTCCTTTTGGTCTTTTCTAAAAGTACCCGCATGGGTACTCGCATCCGCTTGTGTTCAGCTCCCACGGACTGAACTTTTCAGCACTAAACAAACAATGTAGAGGAGCTGGTACTTAGCCTTTGATTTATTTTATATATCCACAATGATCTTCTTGGTAAAGTCTTGAGGTTTATTAAAGTAAAAAGGCCGTATACCACTATTGGATGTGGGAGCTTGAGTCTAGTCCTCCTAATTTAAGTTCTTAAATAGGATCTAGCTTTTTCCCTCTTTTTTCCAAGCAGGGAAAAGAGGGGAAAAGCTGTGAAAAGTTTTGTCTTTCTAAAAGTGTTAGTGTGGGAGAAGCTGAAATGTAATGTATTTACATTCAGCAAAAATAGCTTTTTATGCAAAAAAATGTGGGCTTTTTATTGTCCATATTTAGAGGACTGACAAAAGGCTGATGTAAAATGAAAGCTCTCATCTTGCACATTTTTAGTACTACAAATCAATTCCTCACTAGCAGGATTCAGGGGTTTATCTGTCTCAGAACAGACCATCAGTGAGTTGAATCAATTTTGACTGGCAGTTTCATGTTCTTTCGAAGGCCTGTTAAAATAGGTGGGTCATGCTGCTCTGTCCTGTGTCTCGGTGCCAGCACAAAGACAGATCTTCTTTGGGACATGCTACCTCCCTATCACCCAAAGCAGTGAGGGGTCCTTGGAGTGTAGTGGGACTATGGGAGTTGAGCTGTGTAGTGCCAGAACTCAGCAGTACCACAACCAGCAACACTGATCCCCTCTCCAATACAAAATGCTGAGCAGGGAGCAGCCCTTTCCCTTTTGCCGGCATCTCTATTTAGAAATGCCTTTCTTACAGAGGCTTTCTTACACAACTCAGTTAGAATTTGCCTCATTCAAGTGGAGGGCAAGTATTTATTACCCAAGGGCTCATGCATCTTTGATACAAGGATGGTTTACATAAGCAAGGAAGCACATCAGCCTGGTCCAAGCTGGCAACCGAGGAACACCAATGCTGGTTAATCTTGCATGCCCTCTATGCTAAATTGAATATTTAATCTGAAAATATTATAGGTTATACTCATGCAAACTAATGTGCAGAATTTAATGGCAAATAACAGAGTCAGTGAAGGTCTACTCATGATAATTTATTATTGCTTTTTTTTTTTTTAATTTTTTTTTTAAGAGAACTCTTGAGATTATGCTAGGGACTCCTCTTGACCCTGCCTCCTTAAAGGGTAATGCTGATTTCTCCTCCTTTGCCCAGCAACAGCACTGAAGGGTGGGAAGGTGAAAGTATCCTTGAAGTGTGGTGCAGAATATCTGTTTTGTAGATAATTGCTGCATTTAGAGAGGGTATAGAATTAATGGTACGGTGTCTTTCTGGCAAAAAAATCACACATATTAGAGAAACAGTACTAATAGCTCAAAGTGCCTCTGCAAATGCAGAAGTTTGCATAATTACACAAATTTGGTGAGTGTAAAAGCCATATAAAAGTAATGATTTCTAATGGCAATAAACAAAATGGCAAGTCTTTCAGTTCATGAAGAATTTGTTTATTCAGACTCTGGAGTTTACTGAACTCTAAGGACTTGCTCCCTTTGCTTTTAAGTGTTATACTAAATGCTCTGGGACAAAATGTTTTTTGCTTGCAGTTATCCGTTCATGTCTTCAGACAGGATGACCAGCTTCTGCCCACACCTCATGCCATATGGAGAAAGTCAGAGTGGTCTCCAGCCTAGGCTGAAGACATTCTAAGATGCAGGATTGGTCGGGAAGGCAGTTACCTCCTTCCTCTCCAGTGAATTTTGGACAGTTTTACCACAGGTAAAATAAACAGAAGAATTTGCCTTTCCATCTCACTACCAGAGCAACTCCCAGATCCCTTTTGTCCTTGTTCTAGACAGCAAGGTGTTGTATTTACACCCATTTTTCTCCCATTATTATTTCTTTTTATTTGGCTTCTAAATAACTTGTGTGTGAGGCAAGGGAGAAAAGTATTCCTGTGTGTTGACTCTATTCTCCCCTAATACCTATAAGAAGGTGGAAGAAGGGGGTCTATTGCACCCTCTGAGGTCAGTCTTAATTTTGTCATGATGAGAAGGAAATGCGCTTTCCATTTTCTGCGTAAAGGAAAGGACAACATCTGGAGCTGAGTGATGCCAGCAGGCACCCTCGTGTTGGTAGAAAGCCCAAGAGGGCATGTTTAACCAGAAAGGTGGATGAAGACCTGATAGGGTACATTTGAGAACACGTAGCTTAATTCTGTCAGCCTCAGAGTCTGAGAAGGGGAGAAAAAAAAGTCTTTCTTAATATGTTGACTGTTAGTCTCAACCATCTGGGAAAGCCATTTTTGTTATCAAAAGGTCTCTATCATTCGAAGTACCTGTTTGTTTTGAACATCTGTTAATGTATTAGAGTAGCTGAGCTGCATGAAGTGTAATAAAACTACATCCCACAGAAGTTCTCAGAGAATAAAGAGGTACAGTGACTCAGAGGAGGGTATGCTGTTTTACCCCAAAATGATATTCACATCTAGACTTTGGACTTGTATGAAGCTGAGCCCTTACAAGCAGGGAGGCCTTAGAGTTGACTTGGTTACCTTTTGTGAATATGGACAGACTGCTAGCTTGAAAGTCAATAGTATGATAGAGTTTATGATCATTTGGTTTGGAGGTGGGATCTGATCTATACAGAGCGTGGAAAGGATTTCTAGTGAGCATTTCTTACCATTCCTTCTCTTATCCTGTTGTTGCTCCCCATAAAGCTTGGAGCAAGCACTTGCTGGACCACATGAATGAAACAGGTTTATGGTTGCTTCTTGAATTTCTCTACTTTTATTGCTTCTGTGGAACTGTTCCTGAGAACTAAGCATCTCTCAAATAGTAACTTGACTAACAATAAGTAGATGGGATATTACTCTCAACATCTGCTACAGTTGCAGGCTATGTATAGCAATTGATAGGGCAAAAAGTCCTCTTCCAGAAGGACACATCATCCTACCATCTTTCTTTTGGTGACGAGCAATCCCTCCTGGAGCTATATTGAGACTGATAGATGGCTGCATCTAAAAGCCACATTAGGGTGAACTGAAGTTTTCTGGCACTTTGTTCTTCACAGAGGTACTGCAAAGAGGTGTAGACAGTGACTTCCAGCTCTCAGCTTCAGTCATGTTCCCTGTCAGCTCTGACAGAATCATTTGTTTGCTCAGAAAATGAAGCAGTAATGGCATGTATTACTTAGAATAAATTCAGCTTATTTAAAAAGCAATAAAATAATAAAGTGAAGCTGAGATCTTTTTTGAAAGACACCTGTATATCTCCCCACAAATCATAGGATTTGTGGTGACTCATAAATTCTTTATGGATTCTTCTTCGACAGCTTTTTGCCTTTTAAATATGAACAGGCTTTTGTTAGTTTATAACTAATTGGTTTAGTCATCTTGATACTACAAAAGTTGATATATGAAACCTGTAGATATTAAATATGACAAAGGCCTCTGCTTTTCCAGTTGGTCTCCCTAAGGCTTGATGATTGCCTCAGAATTTGTATCTTAGGTATGTATGCACACTAGTTTTTTCCATTGCAGATTATAGACTTGATTTTGCAGTGGGATTCCATGTGAGGCACCCATTGAGAACATCCATGGTGCTCTCTAGGTTCAAAATTTCTTGCTCTAGTTGTCCTGTGCAGTGAACTCCTCTGGTTCACAATCTAAATTAGACCCTGGTATCTGAATACTAGGTACAACTCTGGCAGAAGCTATGCCCTGCTAACAGAGCTACTCAAAAAGTGAGAATGATGATCCTTAGATTGGATATTAGGAAAAATTTCTTTAATGAAAGACTGGTCAAGCATTAGAACAGGCTGCCCAGGGAAGTGGTGGAGTCACCACCCATGGAGACGTTCAAAACGTGTAGACATGGCATTTCAGGACATGGTTTAGTGAGCATGGTGGTGCTGGGTTGATGGTTGGACTTGATGATCTTAGAGGTCTTTTCCAACCTTAATGATTCTATGATTATATGATTCTTTTGACAAGGCTCAGCCACTGCTCAGGCCAGCTATTAGCTTCTCTGGTAAATCTTCCTCCTGTACTCATTTCTCCACTCTAATTCTAATCATCCCTCTGTATAAACTGATTTTGAATGTTTGTGCTTATAAGCAGTCTAAACCCACTGAGACCTAGCTCAGGGACTGTGTCTGAGTAGCCAGACGCAGTTCATGGAGGTTTTGCAGAGAGAGAGAGGACTATGCAATTTATTATTAAAAACTCTCAGGCTCCTTCTTTCACCACTGGGACTGCTCCTGATGATGAATCTGCTCCTGCTTCCCCATGACTGAGTGCTCAGGGATTCCCCTGAGGAGTTTACTCCTTGCCACAGGGTGCAGCAGGTCTGGGCACAGCCTTGTGCCCAGGACACTCTGCCTCGCAGGGGATGCCGGCTGGGTGTGTTGCTGTTGGTACCCTTCAGATATGTGTAAACTGTCCATATTTTCCTTCCTCATCCCCTCCTCACCTAATTTCTTGTCTGCCTGTTGTACACCAGGACAATGTAAAGAAGTCTCTACCTCCTGATTTGTGATAAAAGTGTCCCTAAGAAAATCCTGAAGAGATCCCCTTGGCCTCTCTTCCTACCATATCAAATCCAGAACTTATATTTGCCTTAGTCCTGTTTGTTTTGCTTTCTGCTATGAATTCATTTGTCTCCTTCAGCACTCTTTCACAGGATTACATGCAGAGTGAGAGGAAATGATCAAAGGATTGGAACAATTAGTGAATGAAAAAACATTAAAATATGTATAAAATGCTGTGATTTAATGATAAGTAATGTGGGGATGGGTTTATAACAGTCTACATATTTATGAAAGATGTAAACAAAAGGAAAATGAGAATTTTTTTGTCATAACAAGTTGGAGTTTAATTTACATTTAAGAAATTAAATTTTAAATGGAATAATATATGCTGAATATAAAGCAAAGCTTCCTGCCTGTAACATCTCTTTAGCTATGGAATAGTTCCCAGGGGATGTAGCTAAATCCCTTTGCCATTATATGAAAATTTTAAACTGACCTAGAGGAAACACTAAAATATTGATTTAGGAGAACAGTCTTGCATCAGGAGGAGAACATCTCGCTGAGGACACTCACTCCTGTGTAGGTAATTCCACGCTGGGGAGGAGATTCACGACAAAAAAGGACCGGCAAGGGCTCTTTTAGGGGCTCTTTTGGGTATTTTCTGAACCGGATAAGTGGCTAGCCTGTGCCAGGGACCAGCAGCTTGTGGGTGGGCTGCTGAGGTGGCAGGGACAGAGCCAGCACCACTGGCGGCAGATCTAAATGAGCTGTCAATGCACCAACAGTCACCACCCTCACCCCCATAAAGGGCTGCCCTAGGGAGCACCAGCGAACAGAGTAGGCAAACAGAGCCTGACACGGCAGTTTGCATGGGCAGGGCACTGCAGTCTGCCCACAGCCCCATAAGTGAGGTAAGCCCTTGAGGTCTGAACCAGAATGGTTGACACTTGCCTCTCAGCTCAAAAGGCTGCAGCAACCAGAGCTGATGC
>NW_010327834.1:38331-41099 GCF_000700745.2 Antrostomus carolinensis
CAGCCTCCCAGACAGAGGACCACTGGGAACATGCACCTAACCAGCTGTCCGACTGTTGAGTGTGCCCTGCTCTCACTGCGGGGTGCGACAGCAGTGGTGAGCAGAGCTGCAGGAGGTGTGAGCAGGTAAAGGATCTCCTCCGCTTAGTGACTGAGCTCTGGGAGGAGGTCAGCAGGCTGAGGAGTATCAAGGAATGTGAGAAAGAAATAGATTATTGGGACCGCACCCTGACCTCCCTAAAACAAGCCAACAGATCACCTGAGACAGAAGACCCCCTGTCCACTTGCTGTCTGGCTGAATGTGGAGACTCAAAAGACAAGGGGCAATGTCAGCAAGTTCCTGCCTGGTGCAGCAGACACGTCACCCCTGTGGCTACCCCACCGTCTCAGGTGCCCTTGAAGAACAGGTATGGGGCTTTGCAAGTGGAGCCAGAAAATGATCAGTATTGGCACACCTAGACTGGAGGTGTCACCAAAGGTAAGTTGGCCCATACACTGT
This sequence comes from Antrostomus carolinensis, assembly GCF_000700745.2. NCBI lineage: Eukaryota > Metazoa > Chordata > Aves > Caprimulgiformes > Caprimulgidae > Antrostomus > Antrostomus carolinensis. Next base: position 38,830 of record NW_010327834.1, read on the forward strand.
ATCCAAACTTCAGCCACCAAGAAAAAGAGACAGGTTGTTGTCATAGGAGATTCAATTCTCATAATATCGCCTGGTTTGAAAAGACCTCTGAGATCATCAAGTCCAAACATACAAAGTTCTGAAGGGAACAGAAGGCCCAATATACAGACCAGACTCACTTCTTAGGGAAGTCTGCTGCCCACCTGGAGCCTGGGTTAAGGATATCAAGAGAAAGCTTCCCACCCTTATTAAGCCATCAGATTATTATCCACTATTGATTTTTTAGGTGGGGAGTGATGAAGTAGCAACTAGAAGCCTGAGGGTAATCAAGAGGGACTATAGGGAATTAGGACAAATGGTTAAGGGATCAGGAGCACAGCTGGACTTATCCTCTATCCTTCCAGTCACAGGGCATAATAGGGAGGAAACAGGAAGAGCCAGCTAATCAGTGCTTGGCTCAGAGATTGATGTCACCAGAATAATTTGGGGTTCTTTGAGCACAGATGGGTTTACAAGACACCAGGCCTGCTGGCGCTCGGTGGAGGCCACCTGTCTCATAGCAGGAAAAGGACTCTGGCTCAGGAGTTAGCAGGGCTCATTGATAGGGCTTTAAAATAGTTTTGAAGGGGGAAGGGGAGGAAGCCAGGCACAATGGAGCAAAGCCTGGTAGTGCACCCAGGTTTGATGGTTGCTGCATTAGCAATGCCCCTAAGTCTGCTGTCCCAGAGAAAGTAAGAGATGCAAATCCAGGCAGCAGCAGAGATACAAGGTGTTTTGATGAGGTAGGAGTCACAGAGGGTCCCAAGAATCATCATGAGGGAATTGCAGCTTCTACCTCTAAAAAGGTGATGGGACCAGCAGCGCAGCTGAAGTGCATATACACAAATGCATGCAGCATGGGCAACAAGCAGAAGGAGCTGGTAGCCATCATGCAACAGGAAAAATATGATATAGCAGCCATCAGAGAAACATGGTGGGATTCTTCACATGTCTGGAGTGCTGCAGTGGATGGCTAAAAACTCTTCAAGAAGGACAGGCAAGGAAGAAGAGGAGGAGGAGGGTTAGCCCTTTATGTTAAGGAGCATTTTGATTGTCTGGAGGTTAATGATGGTGATGACAGGGTTGGCTGTTTTTGGGTAAGAATCAGGGGGAAGGCCAGTAAGGCAGATATGGTGGGGGTCTGCTATAGAGCACCCAACCAAGATGAGGAGGTAGATGAAATATTCTACAAAAAGCTAGAGGATGTTTCGCAGTCATGGACACTTGTTCTTGTGCAGGACTTGTTGGATGTCTGCTGGAAATACAACACAGCAGAGAGGAGGCAGTCTCAGAGGTTCCTGGAGTGTGTGGAACACAACTTCCTGACACAGCTGGTGAGGGAATCGACCAGGGAATGTCCCCCTCTGGACCTGTTATTCACTAACAGAGAAGGACTGGTGAGTGAAGTGGTAGTTGGAGGCCACCTTGGGTGCAGTGATCACAAAATGATAGTTTTCTGTTCTTGGAGAAGGAAGGAGAGGGGTCAGCAGGACTGCCACCTTGGACTTCAGGAGAGCTAACTTTGGCCTCTTCAAAGACCTGCTTGGAGGAATCCCATGGACTAAGACTCTGGAGGGTAGGGGGGCCTAAGACAGTTGGTTAATTTTCAAGCAATGCTTCCTCCAAGCTCAAGATCACTGCATACCTAAGAGTAAGAAATCTAGCAAAGGAAGCAGGAGGCCTGCATGGATGAACAAGCAACTTCTAGAAAAGCTCAGTCAGAAGAAGGAAGTCCACAAAATGTGGAAAAAGGGCCTGGCCACTTGGGAGGAATATAGGGACATTGTCAGAGTATGCTGGGATGCAACAAAGAAGGACAAGGAGGCCAAGGCCTGCTTGGAATTAAATCTAGCTAGGGATATCAAGGACAATAAGAAGAGCTTCTTCTAGTACCTCAGCAGCAAAAGAAAGACTAGGGAAAATGTAGGGCCACTGTGGAATGAGGTGGGTGACCTGGTGATGGAGGATGCAGAGAAGGCAGAGTTACTGAATGTCTTCTTTGCTTCAATCTTTACTGCTGGCCCTCAGGAATCCCAGGCCCTGGAGGCAGGAGAGGAAGTCTGGAGAGAGGAAGTCTTTCCCTTGGTTGAGGAGGATTGGCTTAAGGACCGTTTAGCCAAAGTTGACACCCACAGATCTATGGGCCCTGATGGGATGCACCCTCGAGGGCTGACAGAGCTGGTGGATGTTATTGCACTCTCCATCCTCTTTGAAAGGTCATAGAGGATGGGAGAGATGCCTGAGGACTGGAG
>NW_010327835.1:0-25031 GCF_000700745.2 Antrostomus carolinensis
TATATATATATATATATATATATAAGTAACCAAAAAAACCTCTAAGAACTTGATTATCACACTGCTTTGAAGTTTTTTTATTTTTATTTTTCTTTAAAGATTTGAGAGTCTTGTTATTATTTTAAATGATTGCTGATAGTATTTTTCTCGATTAAAAAAAGAAAAAAAATACTTCTGTCTCTTTTGTATCTTCAAGCTAGTCCATTTCTTTACATTCAGTCCTATGGAGAAATCACATGTACTTTCCAAATTAAGGGGTATGATAAAAAGGTCTTAGCTATGGGTAGGTGACATTAAAAGGGTAATTAAAGTAAATCAGGCATATAGAAAAAGCCTAGAGACATGTCCTTTGGGGAAAGTCTATCAGCATATGGATGTCTAGAATATGATCATCATCTAGGCCTCTAGCACACACTTAGGCTACCAAACACATCACATGTTTGATGACAAGATAAACAAAGTCTCACTAATTAATTGCCTTGATAGTTTCCACAAGAGGAATCTCGGGTCTCTTATTCATTGCCCTTCTTACACTTGCTCCTTGAGTGTGTATAATCCAGCTCAACTCATGTAAAATATTCACACATCTGGTTACCCTTCTTCCTTCTACAGTAAAATGCCCACAGTAGCAGCAAGGTTGTAGTACTCCCCCTAATTAAATGCTACATATACTTGGTATTACATTTTGATGAAAAGACAGCTGTCCCATGTTACCCACATCTGCACCATACTCCTATATCCAGTCACATTTCCCTAACTGGATTATTTGAAAAAATAACATTTACAGATCACAAGGTGTTTCAGAACATAGATCTAGCAAAAGTCAAATAAATAAGTATTTCATTGCAATTTTGAGTTCCAACAATTTATCCATTTTTTATTAAATGTAGAACATTAATATAACTCACATTGAAAATAAGTATTAATAAGAAAACAGTAACTTCCAGTAATTACAAGATGCTATACTAACTTCTTGTACTTATAAGAGACCATAACTACAGGGAGAGAACAGATTTCATAATTATCTCCCTCCCTGCTTCACATCTGCATTTCCAAATTATTGCAGCATCAAAACTGATTGTAAATACCAGATAGTAAAATGAATGTATTATGCTTAAAATTTTAAGCACCATGTGGTGTTTTCTGTCACTTATGATGAATTTCATTACATTTTATGACATGCAACCTGACACATAAAATCTAAATTAATATTAACAACTTAGCTGGACTGTCTAAAACATTCAAGGAAAGAAGGGCAGAAACTTGATTATTTTCCAAGCAGATAATACAAGTAAGTCTGAGAAAATATACCTAGCTTAGCTGGAACTGAGCAAATCATTCACTGTGAGCATGAAACAAATTCTGACCAAGTTTTTTGACACGCAGAGATTCCTTTGCTTACACAATTATTTTTCTTTTGCTGAGATTGTTCCAAAGTACCTAAATATATTCCACAGAAAAGCCTGCTGTTGCAGTATAGAACTTTGAATCTGCTTAAAAGCAGTAAACAATAGAAATCTCACATGAAAATTTACCTTGCCAAAGACAAGTTGAACCCCATATGAACAAGAAGTAGCAAATTCCATGCTGAGTTATACACCTAGACTAAACTACACAATCGAGACTTCTATACCTCCAGACATTTTAGACTCTATAATGAGGTTATCAAGCTTATGCACAAAGATTTAATAATTTAATAAATTTAATTGCCACCTTCCTCTCATCTAAATGAGATATATTTGCAACTTCAGAATGAATTTTTTTATAAACATATAAATCAACATAACAAAACATTCCGAATCAACACTACAAGTCAAGTTATTTGGGCAAGCAGTGATAGAAAGGGAAGGTCTATTGCCACTTAAGAAGGCCGTGTACAAGAAGTTGACTATATTAATGTTGTTTCTGCTGAATTTTATTTTTCATGACAACAGGAGCTCCATAATCATTAGCTCAGACCTACAGGTTTTGTAAGCTGAGGTATAATATCAACACCTTTTTAAAAATGCTTCTGGCCGGTACAATTAGTCAGAGAAGTTCAAGTGCTCTTTTTGAATTGTGTATCTGTTAAGTTACTTATGGTCTTCAGAGAACAAATTTGTTACTATTCGGTATTCTTGTGTCACTGTTATCACTTCTACCTTACCCCTTCCCAATTTTCCAGTAGCAAAATCACTTAAAATGGTGTGTGTCCCTCAGAAAGACAAATGAAATAATGTGACTGCCACTAGATTACTCTCATAATCGTTTGTATATTAAAAACAAATCTAGTAATGCCTCAAATTCAGAATGTAGATTACAAGGTATTAAAAAAAAATATCTTCATTTGGATGCCTAGAAAATGAATATATAGTATTTTGACTCATAATCTCTTGTCACTCTAGACTGTCCAGAAAGCAATAATAGAACAAACTCAAAAAGAAATACTATTGTACAAATACTGAAATTTCACCCTTTCATTCTTGGCATTTTGTAAATAAACCTAGGCATGTACTTTACATGCCTCTCCAAAAACATCTCTCTCATTCTCACACACACACGCACAAATTACCTCTCTACATATATTTATGCTAAACTGAAATAAAGCTTTAAGCAACTTTTTGTCTTGATCAGAATTTAATATATTCAACACATAGCTGCAGCTTTCCCCCATTCATTTTGCTGAGAACATCACCTGGGAAAAAACTTCAAGATAAGAAGTACCTCTGTTTACATGCCTTTAAGTTGATTTTGAAGGAGAGCTATCTTTTGGCTATCCGTAATTCATTCTCTTCTATTTATGTTTTCTATTGTCTTACAGAAAAGGTACTTCCTAGCTTGGATAGTAGGAAAATGTTCAGCACATAAATCTGTGAAATCTGTGTTTAGTTCATGTGTTTTTACTGTAATTGCTGTGATCACACTTGGATGACATGTGAATGGCAATCATCATCATCTTTCATTCAACAACCTTACGCATCTCAAATTTTCAAGTCTCTATGTTTCACTGCAACAATATGAGCAGCATTGAAACACCAGCACAGGATGTCCTCTGGTGTCCCTCTGTTATGTATCAATTGCACATCTGCAAAACATTTCTTCTGTAGCTGCTAATAGTGCTGAAACAATAATGTGCTTCAGGAAATCTTTGCAAGGACAGCCAAAGTCACAGAGAAATATGAATGTCATTGGTCAGTGCCTATAGCAGAAGACTTCAAATGAATTAACCTTCTTCTCCTCAAAATTACCACTGAGATGCTAACTGTAGAATTATACAATTCACATGACCTCACTGCCTTTCCCCCTCAACGCCCCCCATAAAGAGTGAATAGTTTTATGATATCTGTAAAATACTTTGAGATAGCTGGATGGAAAGACGCTTTATACCTATGACAAGACAAAACAAACTAAATGCTGTTCTCACCTTGGGAAGATGGAAGAGAGAGCATGAACCACACATGGCACCTATCAGTCAGGCTATCGGATGTATCACTGGAAGGCACTCAGTGCTGAGAGTGATTTAATGATCAATAGTGAAATACAACAGAATTACCTTCTGCCAACACATGACTAACTACGTGATTGCTTAGCTTAGTGCACTGGGCATCACAGTACTACAACCAGTATTGAAAAACACTTTCCTTGTTTTAGATCAGCTTGTTTTAAAGCAAGCGAAGACAGAATTAAATCACAATCCATAGATGTCAGCCAGGTGTCACCTACTAGCCAAGATGAAGAGAATCTTTCCCATGAGGAGCTGAAGTACTCTTTCCTTGACTGAAAACCATTTCACAAACATTTTCACATTAAGTTCCTTGTGTTAAAAAAGGTTTCCTCACAAAGTCCAATGGGGATTCTATAGTGCACAATGTTTTATTTCTAATTAATTAACTAGCACTAATTGTAAATACAAAGGAAACCTTTTCCTTTCTAATACATAAACTCACATAAATGCCAACTAAAAAATTAACACATGCAAACTTTTTCACCAAGAGAAAGAACAGAAGATAAAGCATCAGTTCTGGAAACTGAGAATAACTGTAGAATACATTGGTGGCAATTAAGTGAAGAAAAATTTATCTTAAGAAAAGTCTGAATATGTAACAATCCAAGCTTACTAGTTTGAGAAAGTTAATAAAAACACTGTATTCTAAGTGATATTCTGATACCTGAGTGCCAGATGGTAGCTGCCTTTGAAATACTTTATTTTTTTAAGCTTAGTCATTGATTCTTTTCCCCTTTGCAACTGCACATAGTAATCATGCTGTAGAAGATGGAGCACTTGCCTGACTATACTGAGTCATAAATGCTCCTACTGTACTAAGAAATATCGACGAAAAATCTTTCATAATACACCTTATACCTGCAATTCAACACATAAAATTATGTTACTCTTATTTGCTTTGAAAAAGTCCCCAATGAAGCTGTGAAGCTGGCAAACACAAAAACTGCCCTTCCTGTGAAACTTATTTTGTTCATGCAACACAGCTGCAACTCTTTCAAAGTTACCTATCTTACTATCTCTAACAAATTCTCATCTATGTTGAGGACTGTGATTTGCCAGTTCTTTGTGTTACTTTGAGGCATTTCAAAGTGCTACTTTTCCAGCTTTTGCGGTACGCGCTGACTTAACTCTATTTCTTTTAATATCCTTAACAGTGGTAAGAGGAAACAGGGAGAGGAGAAGAAAAAGGAAGTTACTACTCACATCTCCTAGTCCTAATGGAAAGAAACCTGTGATTCTTGCACTGAGTATTTCTAGTGCTATATGCATGAAGTCACTAGTGACATGCTTCAGCACTCTGTGGGGCTCCATTTCAATCTCCCTTTGCACACTGTGTAATCATTTTCTTTCACAAAGAACATCTGTTGGTACCTCCACATCAACAGCTGCTTATCCTCTTGTAGTTCTCTCATTTGAGAGTACCCCATATGATGTTGACACTATTTTTTAATGTTGTCTCTGATCTCTTTCCTCAAGATCTCACATAACTCACTGCAGTTGACCCGCTCCCCTCTTCTGTTCAAATCTTCCTTTATCTCTTTAATCACATGTGTTTTGTTTCATGAGAATGTGGCTTCTCTCCATAGCCTATCTGCTTACCTATGATTTCCTCTTTTGTTTTATACATTGCTTTCTTTGATTTGTCATTCAAACTTCATGTTCCTTCAGTCAGAGCTTAAAATCTCATCTAGAACTGGAGACTGAATTCTCTCATCATTGTGGAGGCATGTTTTGTTGTTAGGTTTGTGAGGTTTGACACCTTTACTGCTGTGTAAGTCATTAAAATGTACATGTTGCTGTACTTGCATCATATTCAAAATCTTGAAGGCAGTAAGGACTCTTTTGTTTGTTTGTTTCAAAAAAAGTCACAATATATTAAATGCAAACCAGTTAATCTGTTCATATGTTTGACACGGTGACAGAAATAACTAATCCATTAACTGAATTATTTAGCAAAATGTTTTGATTCATGCTGGTATTTTCATTATAAAAAAAAGCATCAATAATTTGTTGATACTTTCATATAACATAAGAATTTGTTGTCATTTTTATTATAATCCTATTTCTTCAGCAATTCATCCAGTAATTTTAATTTGCTTTAGGCTAGTTATTTGCAATTTTCCTGTGGTCTTCAGCAGAGAGGCAGACATTTTTTTCCATTTACAACAAAACTTAACTAGGAACTCTTGGTATGTGGAAGGTGTTCCTTTGACCCTTCAGCACTTAACTATACTTAAGTGTTGGCTCAAAGACAGGTCTGCATTAGCATCAAACACCAGGCATAGCTGATTCCACATTTACATAAAGAAAAACAGTTGGAGGTTGGTCTCTCTGCATGGAGAAAGCATGGAGAAAGCATGTTGGAGGACTTGATTGAGGTTGTATCAGTCACTGGCAAGTATTTGTTCAAAACCAAGGGACTATTTCTCTCAGGACAAATAAATACTTAGATTAAGATTTCAAGCTGATTTTATTTTATTTTTTTTTCACCTGGCAACAAATCTAAAATAATTTGCATCAGTATTATATTCACTTGGATTCTATCCAAAGTGGGAATGTCAGATTTATGAGAAAGGATACAGGTGTATTTCTTCTCTCATTTTCATTTACTAATGATTGCCTTGCCTAGATTGCATGATAAATTTTGTATGCTTTTTTAAAACTGAGGTCTTATTATTCATGATTTAAAACAACATCAGGAAAATCCTTGATAAATTCTCAGCATTTAAACAACTCTAATAGGAATTTACTCTTTGACAAATTTGTTTGGCAAATTGTTGTAAGGGAAGTTTGCCTGCTGTTTTCAAATCACTTATGCTTATAACTATTTGTGAATCACCTGCCAGACATCTGAATTTTCACAAGAGTTGTCCTGTGGTGCAATTTCTCATCACACATGTATAACAATAACTTTATATAAGGAAGAAAGCGTTAAAAAATTAATTCTACTAGACACACTGTCCTGTGGTTGCCTGCTATCCTACAGAGCTACATGATCAACAGGTGTTTTCTCATAATACCAAAAAACCCCAACTCCCCTCAAAAAACAGCCTATGCAGCATATATCTGCTATATAAACCATGAAATAGTTAGGAAAAAAAATAATTTTAATGGAAAGCATCATGTTTTCTTAAATGCAAACTACTCCAATAGCATCTTCTTCCAAAGTTTCTGAGTTGGCATCCATTACACAGTATATACCATGTCTGTACTTAGACTACAGGTGTAAATCCATGTAAAGAGGTAACCAGATACTGTGTAAGTATTGTTGAGGGTCATTAGTTGTAAAATTTGATTGGGAGAGCTATTAAGCACAGCTGTCATTCTTGAAACATCTTTTTCGCCTGGGATTCAAGCTAAATCCTAAAAAAGTCAAAGGAAAAGTCCATGAATTCAGTAGGAATTCAATCTGCATAGTTAAGATTCAAAATGAACCAGGCCCAATGCCTTAAAAAAAATATCTGTCTACAGTTTGTCCAGCTGCCTTATGCCAAGCTGCTTTTCCTCCCTCATATAAGAAGTAGAGGAAGGAGATCAGGAGTATGTTTCTTTCCTTTACTTAGCAAAGTAACCCATGCCAATGTAAAGGGAAAAGCAAGACCTGAAATGTTAATTTAGAATTCACAAAAGAGTTCTGCCCTTCTTCTGGTACTCCCAACAGTCCTCCCTTCTCAAGTCACGTTCCACATTTACTTAGGACAGAGAGAGCCAAGCTGTGTAAGTGAGCAGGCTGACTGTAACTCCACAATAAATCCCTACATTTCCCTCTTTTTAGCTTTACCGTGTAAATTGCATGCTTTGTTTCTGAGCATATATCTCAATGTGGTTAGATATTTTGCAAAAAATATTGAGAAAATAGCTGTGTGCACTTCTCTTTCATATTAGTAGTGAATTAATTGTGAAATAGACCTCTCCACAGATATGTCATGTGCCTTTTAAATTAATGTGTTTGATCTCTTATTTTGCATAGCAGCTTTCATCGAGAGGAAACAACAGTTTCATTGACTCCGGGGAAAAAAAAGGTTCAGAGATGAGGTCAGTCTTTGCACATAATGTTAATAAGTTAGCTATAAAAATAAATTCTCTCAAACTATTGATAGAGAGCTGATTCACTCTAGAAACCTAATACTCTTTCTTAAATTATTATTCAGCACATAGTATATGAAACAATATTACTGGGATAAGTGTGGCACAGTGTATTTGGAAGTGGCACAGAATAGAGAAACAACAGGAAACTTTGTGAACCTGTTGAACCTGTGAACCTTTAAAGATATATTTCCTAAGAGAGGAAATATATCTTTAAAGACCAGAAAGGAATCCCTCCCTCCATTTATTTGTTATTTTTTACACTATGCCATAAGGCAAATGGATAGGGGCAATGATGACTCACGCATGAATCTAGAATATGGGAGGGGAGCCGCTGAATAGGACTCATCTCCTCTCCCTGTTACACATTCAGATCCACACCTGACAGGCTGACATAAAGGAAAATTTCAAACTTTGCAGGAGAATGAACTTGTGCATTTCTGAGAAGTAGCCCACATTTGCCACTTCTCTGGTCTACTCAACCCTTTTAAGAAGCAGCTCTCTTGCACACATGCTGTTCCCAAGCATACACCATTGCTTGGTTCACATTAGCTAGAGCTTCTGAACTAACTTACTGTTACGCTAATGACATAAATGAGTGTGCTCTTAACAGTGTAGCAGCAAAAGAAATTCAGCTGGTAAAAAATGAAGCATTTGAGTTTTATGCAGATCAAAATCTGTATCATGTTAGACTTTATTAGATATGTGTGGGCCTGTGAAACAATCAAGGAAGAAAAAGAAAACTATGTGGGGGAGAAGACTGTGAAATCAGCCCAGAAACTATATCAATGAATTCCACAAGGGGAAAAAATAAGTAAGCAGAAATAGACTTTAAATGTAGAAAGGTAGCTGGAAATTAATTTTCTTTTGCAAGGAGTGAACATTCAACCCAGCAAAACAACAATAAGAGTTAGCCAGAACCCTTATACCTTTAACAGAACAGAAGCTCTTATCAAAGGAAATATTTAGTCTGTGTTCTAAAACTAACTTAAGTGACAGAAATAAAATAGTGTAATACTGAAGAAGTTCCCTTAGCTAGTCTTTTATTTATATCCATTTTTTCTAAAAAAATAAATCAAAGAGATAAATCCCATTGAAGTTAGAAGCACATAAAACCCAAAGTATAAAGGATGAATGCAAGGGGTTCTTCTATATCTTCTTCTATCTCTTCTTTCTCTAAATTATTAAACTGCATATTCTTGTTTAATGTTTATGATTAAGCATATTGATTCTTTCTTAGTTGTATATCTAATTTTCATGTCGTACATTAAATTTAGTTCTAAAAAAACTGTCTTTAAATATCTCTGTATAAGTATTTGTTTACTTGTAAATAATGGTTTAGTCATGTTTGACTCAATTCTATTTATTTTTTTTTTCTTCCAAAGGACTATTTAAGTGAAATAAACAAACAAAGTCAGCCATTATCTAATCCTAAGCAGTCAAATAATATGGTACTCAAGTTTAAACAAAAGAAAAACAGCCATGTTCATCCTGTTCTCCTCCTCCTTCTCTTCTCCTTCAAAGCCCCACACTTGTAACAAGGCAGTAAGTCAATAACAACAGCTGGTATTTCACACTGCTGGGTGGATCCAGGAACCCTGCCTGCCATGAATTAGGTCTACACAGGAGCTGAGGACCACATGCTACAAGGTTCAGATTCAGCAAATTTAAAACCACCACCTATCCATGAAATTAAATCAGTGCCTTTCCATCTTAACACTTAAGCAAAGGCTCAACACACAGAAATACCAGAATAAAGTGTGAATAACTAAAACTGAGAAAACATTGGATGAATCTCTTCCCCCAGTCTGTTTCTGGTTTTTTGTTTATAGAAGGAATTGTGAAGTAAAGAAAAATCAGGGTTATAATTTTCATAGAAAGGAAAGCAGAGTATCAGAGAAAAGGGAGCTCAACTCCCTCGACTGCACTTTCAATCTAGCTGTTGCTTAATACTGTCAACATAAGTAACTAAAATTTTGCTCTATAGTATGACACCCACAAGGGATTCAGATTGTAATTAAATATCAACAGTATGAAAGAAATACATTATAAATAAAGGTCACTATCTAGGGGAGAAAAATCAGGCATTATGCATTCCTGAAAGTTATCCTTTAAAATGTGTTATCATAGACAGCAAAAATATGGAACAGCTTGTATAGATAGAGCTTGAGAGATGAACCTGCAGCCCTCTGAAGTATTGGTGGCAACACCAATACTTCAGGTGCAACAGGCTGTTCATGAGAAGTCTGTGCTGCAGTGTGGATGTATTAGGTTTTTGTGGCAAAGGTTTGGTAGTGGGAGGGCTACAGGGGTGGTTTCTGTGAGAAGCTGCTGAAAGCTTTGCCTGTGTCCAACAGAGCCAACACCAGCTGGCTCCAAGATGGACTTGCTGCTGGCCAAGGCTGAGCCCATCAGTGGCGGTGGTAACGGCTCTTGGATAACATAATTAAGAGGGGGGAAAGTTGCTGCGCAACAGCAGTCGGGAGAAAGGAGTGAGAATATGTGAGAAAAACAACGCTGCAGACACCAAGGTCCATGAAGAAGGAGGGGGAGGAGGTGCTCCAGCCACCAGAGCAGAGATTCCCCTGCAGCCCATGGTGAAGACCATGGTGAGGCAGGCTGTCCCCTGCAGTCCATGGAGGTCCATGGTGGAGCAGATGTCTACCTGTAGTCCATTTTTCTGACAATGATTGAAAATCATGAGATGATCCACGTGCTTAAAGAGTTGCAGGTTAATGTTCTAAAGGATCATGTCATTAATGTAGGGCATGTCTTCTCATGCAGTAGACATAAAAATTAAATGTTGTGCTGTTTGAAAAATGAAGGCTGCTTTTGGGGCTTTAGGAATACATGAGAACAGTGGTGAGCTATAGCTTTTCATGGTGATAGCTTAGTTTAAAAATACTCCAGAAAAATGCAGTAATCCAGTATGATACCTTTCAGTATTTCTTCATTTCAGCTTAAGCAGAATATAGCAAGGTATACTACACCAGTATTAAATGTTATTCGTTAACATTCATAATGGTAATGGTCTATATATGCAGGCCTTACTGAATAATTTAGACATACATTATTGATGAAAATGGAAGTAGAAGGGCAAAAAGATGCATAGAATGGATGCTATGGAGAGGAAGGAAGGAGAATTAACAGACTGTATATAACAGTGTATGTACATGTAATAGCAGTTTACCTCCAGGTGGACCTCCTTTGCAAAACACATTAAGGGAAAAGGAAAGCATCATATGCTTAATGAGAAATGCTGTTTCATATCACATCAAACATGAAATTCTGTGAGTACACTAGTGGAAACATTTTGTCATACGTGTACTTGCTATCAGTATATGCATGACTGTCTCTTAGAAACAGACTAAAGTAATGCATACACCAGGGAAGGGCGTTGCTTGGGAACAGAGACACTCATTCAGCATATCCTAATAGAAATGTGATTTTTTTTAATTTATGTTTTTTTTCAGACTGGTATAGATATTTATCATTTCAGAAAACAAGCAAGCACATTTATGCTCAAAACAATGTTTTTTCCTCTTAAAATACTATTTAATAAAAGTTAAAAAATATTAATGCCCTAAAGCAATACAAAGCTTTATCATATTTAAAATTTCTTTTTTAGACAGGAGAATAAATACCACTGAGTAATCATCAGGTAATTGTCTTCCTATTGGATGCTGAAATGTACAGAAAGACCGATATGCATTTGAGGATTCTACAGAATAGCAGAGCCTTTTGAAACATCAGGCTTTACTGAAAAGGACAGTTATAACGTCTTAAAACACAGCAGCCTTCCATTTTTATTGCTGTATGAACTTAAGCGATTAGTTCATAGTATCACTTTTTCTGAATCTACAGATTGTCATAATCACAAATACTATATTCAATAGCAGACAAACAGAGTTTATCAGGTGTGTACATTTATATTTACAAGCTTAGTAAGGGGTCATTCACGTACTCAGTTACTCTTAGAAATTCCTCCCAGAGTGTAGGAAATTATCTGTCAACAAAAGGATTGATTTCCTTCAACACTCTACATTAACTGAAAGCATGTCCTATTTATGTTCTAGCCTTACTTCTGCTCTCTGTTTTACAATGTATATCAGGTATTGCTCCAGTAAACTTAGAGGAATAATAACATACATGTGTATATCTGCCTTAACTTTGGCTGCTTTATGGCCTGAAAATTGGCTTGGAGAAAGTAGTATCAAGAATAAAATCTCCTATTTAATGAGAACTAAGACTAAAAGAAACACCACCTCCCCTGCCCAACCCTGTTTAACAACAACAAAATGCTCATATTTTTAAGACTAGCTTTGCAAGACTCACAGTAGAGAAAGATAATATCTTTCATTAGAACAACTGATACTGCAGTAAAAAAATCAGGAGAGGATGAAAATGGGTCCAAGAATGGGTTGATGATACTAAGTTGGCTAGAGTCTTTCTATGCTGTTTCATTGCCTTATTCAATGGCTTCAAACTGGAAGAGGGTAGGTTTAGACGAGATATTATAAAGAAATTCTTTCCTGTGAGGGTGGTCAGACACAGGAATGGATTGTCTAGAGAAGCTGTGGATGCCCCCTCCCTGGAAGTGTTCAAGGCCAGGCTGGATGAGGCTTTGAGCAACCTGGTCTAATGGAAGGTGTCCCTGCTCATGGTAGGGAGCTTGAAACTGGATGATCTTTAAGATCACATCCAACTCTTACCATTCTATGATTCATGGTTCTGCAGCGAGTCACTTCTATGACAAAGCTTACAATATTAATAATTGTTCCATTTACACCATGTAAATAAAATATACTGTGAATGAACTTTGCTTCTGATTACATTATTGAACTCAATGGGGTGATTACAAATGATGGTATTTTACATGAAACAGAACATTTTGGAACTATCTTCCAAAATCCCTGTTGAGACCTCTATACAAGAAGAAATCTGTCATTTAAGTATATAACTTTCTCTGTCGTGATAGCATCTCTCACTGCAAAATGAGCAAATTAAATCACTTGAGAATGCTACAAAAGACACAAAACTTTAAACTAAATGCCATTCATAATGCTACAAAGCAAAGCAAATTACGTGCTCCCTTTGATACAGGAAAACATATTTACAGCATTATCTATCATTAAATAGAGGAAACTGACAGATACATTTTTTTTTCAGGATGATGGCTCATTTCCAGCATTAGAATGTGCTGTTCAAACAAGAATACACATTTAAATTGGAAACTTAAGTTTATTATATGTTTGTGTGTACTATATTAGCTAAATGAAAAAAAAAAGGCAGCTTTGTAGCTTTTTCACTTTATGCCTGCTGGAGAAATTGTGACCTAATTAGAGTCAGGGCTTTTAGAGTTCTTTCACTGATGTGCAAAGCAGTCAGAGCTAGAATGACATTCTGCTTTTGCACCCTACCCTTGATATTTTGGATAAGTATCATCAGTACTTGTATCACATGTTGTGTTCCCAACATTGGATATTAGAAATCATTTCTGGGGATAAGTGCACCTAGGTTGCAGATTCTAATATTTACAGGATAAAGTTATGCCTCTGGATATTAATATACCGTACAGCTGCATTTAGTTTGTATGTACTTAAGAGTAACATGTTACTTTTAAGTAGGTGAACCTGTTCATTGACTTAAACTTTTTAGAGTAATATTTTTCTTGTAGAGAATTCACAGTATTCCTTCATGTTGAGTTGCCAAATTATGCATATACTATTTACTAAATAACGATGCAGATGTTTATTTTCTTAGTACAGAAAAAAAATGGGACTAGAAATTGGGGGACAGAAACTGGTCTTGCACAAAGGAGTTCATTTAAATATTCAATTTTTTGCCATGCAAATGTAATTCTCCCCCTTTTTTTCTATATGTTGTTTTCCTTTCAAAACTTTAAAAAGACTAAGTATATACATGCTCACATATACTAGAAATGATTGAATAAAAGAGAAGTAAGGCTTAGTGATAGATGATAATTAGTTAACACAACCATATATCAATTTGGTTGTATAACAGTTAAGACAGACTCATTTACAGAATGTTTGCTCTTCATACATAAATAGGAATTTGATGCTGACTGTATTATATTCTGAATATACTTGCCCACTACATTTTGCCACAATTTTTCATGTTTCAATTTTGAAACTGAAAGGACAGTAACTGGAAATTAATATAAAACTGGGCCTCATAATAAAACATTAAAACACAGTCAGAATTCAAACACATTCTTCATTGAGCAAACAGCCTTTCAATTCATTACCATTTATAAACTTTTCAAATTTGTAACAGCCAGTGCTTTAAGAGAGAAACTGATCTAATTGGAAAAGCTTATAAACCCAAGACATTTCTAAGTGATGTACTAATCATGTCTTTTTCCAACAATAAAACTTTAGAACTTCTCAGCTCCATCATTCAGTTTTTCCTCCCATAAATAATTTACAATAGCCACAGTGAGCCAACTTCAAGTCTATGTGGGCCACAGGTAAAATTAGCTCCAAAATGAGGGACCTTTCTCACAATGAATGACAGTTGAGAAGTTTGCCCTAAAGTGATTTGTATTTCTAAGCCAATCTTGCAGGCGTTAGAGCTTATCTTTTCTAGTTATATGCATGTATGTTGGGATTTGGCATGGACTATATGTCTTACTCTTTGGGATCCTGGCCCTGAAAGTGTTTGCGTATAACATTCAATAAAGTTTGTAAGTGTAATGTGTACACTGAGCAAGGAGTATATATCAGCAACAGCAAGACATGTAATTGCTGATTTTTCTGTAGGAATGATTGAATTTCAAGTACATCACTAACCAAATCTGACTATCTTATTTAAAAATAGAAAGACCAACCCAAACAAACAAAATCCCCTCTCTACTATGAAATATTCAACAGTCACATATATTGTATTTGATGAATACTGCAGTCTGAACAGATCCATATCTATATTTCAAATGACTAACCTTAATGCCCATTACATACTGATATCTATATCCTAAAAATAACAGAATGACACTTGTGTGTGTGGGGAGAGGCATATCTGTGCTGTTATGAATGCTTTTCAGAATTCTTTTTTGATGCTCAAAGCTAAACTGGCACCAACTATGTCAAAAAGATATCCCTGGGGTGTGAGAAGAGGTCAAAATGTAATTGGTCTCCCATAATTTTTTGTTAGTATTAAAGAAGAAAGAAGGCAGAATAACTTTATTAGGTTTTTTGCATTGCTGTTAAGCTTTTTTGGAGGTCTTAGGAGTTTCCCACAAAATAGCATATCACTGTCAGTAAGAAAAAGGAGCAAGGAAGAAAAGTGGCCCTGTAGTGTCATCTTTACATCAAAAGTCACCAAAGAACAAGAAGTGAATAAAAATAAAAATGTTTGCTTATATAATCATTATGTAACAGTCTCTTGTTTTTAAAAATGTGGCTACTTCAGGTCAGGGTACTTCTTGATAATTAAGAGGCCTTACTGTAATTTTTGTATCTCATCAGTGTACATATTTAAACTTGTCTCAAAATAACTTATCCTTTCATCATTCACTCTGAGCCTGCTTTCCTTACCCCAGCAAACTCTGAAACATAAAGTAACACATTGTCTTTTAAAGGGCAGATCCTTCAAGGTACAAGATTACAGTCCTTCAAAGGCATAAACTGGACATTGAACCTCAGAAAACCCCTAGAAATCCATGTGATTTAAGTGTTTGCTTAACAAACCATCAGCTTGGTATTCAGGATATTGCTCATTTCTGTAACATTTTGTTAAACTAGGTGCTAAACATGAAATCACTATGAATGTATCTGATTAATATGAAGCTTATAAATTGTTCAAGCATGCATGTTACATGAATGTATTTTCCAGTGATTAATTAATGTGAATTGGTTCATAAAGATATTCTATAATTCACATTTAAATTTCAGGGCATTGGTAGCCTGACAAGTTGTTTTTCAAAAAATCTGAGATACTTTCGTGAAATGGCTTTGAATGGTTGACATGAATCTTATCCCAAAAGTATCAAAGCAATTTAGACATGAAAGTGTACAACTGCAACAAAGAGAACTTCAAAAACCAGGATGGAATGAAATATAAATCTTTCATTTATAATTGCACTACTTATTTCTTTAAATTAGCTTTTCCTAAATAATTCATATTCTTAAACACAAACAACATGCCTGTTGAATTCTACATACAAAGTTCCTACAAGCTGAGAAGTTTATTTTTTTCTACTATCTGGAAAAGTGAGATATTGTACCTGTTGTTATTGTTTTAATTATTTGAGAGGTACTTACACATCACAGCAGAGCTAGCTGTATAACCTCCAAGACAGTCAGAAGTCTATTCAAAGTGTGAATTATTAACTGAAACTTTCCTATTTATAAATGACTTTAAACTATGGTTTTGTGACTTAAATACCCTTTTTTTTGGCCCTTCACATTGTAAGTAGCCAGGCAATTAGGTTAATAATCAAGTTACCTGGGGATAAGAATATCAGGAAATACCTATGTTCATACTGTATACTATTCCCATGTTCATGGTATGTTTGCTAATGAGAAAAATACATACCAGAGGCATATGATTATTTCTGTAATTTCTTGCATTTTTTGAAACCCACTAATAGCTAGTATAATTTAGATCTAGAAGAGATAGAGAGGTGCTACTGAGTCTAAAAATCAAAGCCCATGAAAGCCTGTTAATTCATGATTTAATCAGATATGTTCAATATAAGCATCTGCCAAGTGAATCTTATCATTCTTATTCATATTTCCCTTTTGTCCACTTCGCATCATTGGATGCAATAATGCAGAGAATGAATCAGCACAAACCGACTCAATTTTGCCAGATGTGTTCTGTGATGCTTGCTCTAAGTTCAGCATATTTTGCAGTAAAACGTAAAAAACAATAAAAAATCACAACCTCAAATCACAAACAAGTCCCTTCAAAAAGAAATTAATGACATCACCACCACTAGTTAGCAATGGTACCTTATGAAAGACTTAGAACACTTCCACCTGTACCAAGCAAATGTAAATCCCATATCTGAATTCATCTTCCAGATTTCCATAATGTTTAAACCATATGTCTGTGGATGACTCCAAGCCAAGATGAAAGTTTTTTGACTCAGACAGTGAGGCAAGACTAGGAAATTATAAAATGAAGTGCAAGTAGCAGATATCTCAAATCTCAGCCTATGACAGTCTATAGAAGTCAAACTGGAACTGTGTTTTACAAATACACGCTATCACGGAAAGTTGGATAGGTATGAGAAATAGAAGAGAGAACACAATGAGGAAGACTAAAGGTCCATGCATCCCAGCATCCTGGTCACTAGTGGTTGCCTAAGAAAATTAAGAATAGGACAAGCAGGTACCTTCCCCTTGCATGCTTTTCAAGCAGGACTTCCTGAGATGGATGGGCTTTTGTCTATAAAGTAATTCTCAATGGATTTCTTTCATGTCTCTATCCCAGGTTCTTTCAAGATACTTCTAAAATTTTAGCAAGTGCAACATCCTTTGGCAATGATTTCTACAGGTTCTACAGCCATTACATAAAGAACCTCTCATTTGTTCCGAGCCATCTCTATACGCACTCTCTTCTAGTAGCTTACCATTTTGCAGAACATCACAGATTTTTAATCAGCCCTTTTCCATATTGAAGAGTCTCAGCCTAATCAGTCATCTTCTGTATGGAAACTCTTCCAGACCACACTTTATTCTCTTTTCTTACCTTTGAAGAATTTTCAATTTCATTACCCATTTTTTGAGTTCAGGGTACTAAACCTGTAGTCAGCAATCAACATGTACACAAATCCTTGATTATGCAGAAGCGTACTGATATTATTTGTTTTATCATTTATTCCTTTCATAATAATCAACCAGGGCTTAATTTGATTATTTTTACTCCTATTCATCTGTGCTGGTTTTGGCTAGGATAGAGTTAATTTTCTTCTCAGTTTCCTTACAGAACTTTTTAAAGAAGTTTTGTCAAAGCCTTTAGGAAACCCAAGGAGAATATGGAATCAGAGTGCATTGCTTGGCACCTCCCAAGCCAGAGTTAAGAATAATACATTGTACACAGCCTATACCTCAAAGAGTGATGCCATATCTAAACACAATTAATTGCTCTAATTTAGCTGACTTGCTAAAGGAGCATAGTCTTTTGAAAGAGAAACTGCATCAGATTTTTAAGTTACGCAAACCTGATAAGGCTCTTGTTATTATTTTTTCTTACATTTGATTGCAAAAGACATAAAGGCTGGCTACATGACATACGTGCAAGGGGACAGTGTCTTTTTCTACTTCTAGGAACAGGGCAATCCAGATTTAGCATGGTTAACCAAAAAGGTTCCCCAATTGTTTCACAATTACTCTGATCTTTAGAAACAGAAGGAACTGGGACATAAACAGAAAGCAAACAGTAGTACTTTGTACAAGTTTATTTAAATATTACAACTATTTGTAATTTTTGTTACCGTATGCATAATTATTTCACCACTGAAGCCAAGAATATAATTTGTAGATAACAGAGTCTTACTTTGAACCCACAATGGAACAGCACGTGGCACGTTCAGCTACTAGTTTCAAATTCATTTTAAATCTGTGAAATGCAGTTCATTCATTAAAGTACAATTATACAATGCAAATTCAGAGAGAGTAAAATGCTCTTCTTTTTAAGTTCATTTCCATGTTAAATTAAAGATCTTAACCTGTGTATTATGCATATCTTTATTACATAAAAATAAGAATAACAGTTTTCCAAAAAATCCTCCTTAAAACATTAAAGACATTAAATAATTTATTTCTGCTGATTTAAACACAACTCATTGCCTTTCACTTTAATTTGTAATAGTTCTGTAAATTACTCATCTAAGTAATATTTTTAGGAACATAAGTAATTGGAGTGAGGAAGTCTAAATGTGTTTGTGGGGAAAAAAACATTGTAAGTTATCATTGGATAAATCTACCAAAGCTTATATTTTTCATATATAACATCAGTGCATATATGCAAGTTCACCACATCTAACTCATCATCATGCTCAAACATTATACCTCAAAAAATGCTCGTCAATGCATGTTCTCAACTAGCCAGCAGGGTTTACATAGAGTTAACTTTTTTTGTACATTTGAACAAAACCAGGGTAACTTTATGGATCAAGCAGTGCACAGTTAACTCTGCCAACTGGAGAAAGCTATTGGGCCATTACCTCCTCCAAAGCAGTTACAATTGTGGTCAACAAAGCATCACTCACAGGCTAATGGCTAAGGATACATAACAATATTGAAATCAAACACTCACCCCAAGCTCTGATGGTGTGTTTGCATCAGATACTGCAGCACCTTCTTACTGCTAACAACAGCAAGCCCTGCAAGAAAAGTAACCGTTATACATGTGAAAGTTCATAACTTTGCATGCACACAGGTTTCACCACACACAGTTTGAGAAGTTTGTGATTCAGCTAGTAGCATTCTCAGCCCCATCAATATATTAAACTCACGCACCTCATGTGATGCAGCTGGAAAAAGCCTTAACAATCAGCTGGCTCCTTTGAGGATGTCCATAATTAACAAGTCCTTTACAGATGTATTCAGTAACTTTTTGGCATAGAGCCAGGACTCTTTTTTAATGATGCCAACCATATGTTCCAGTTAAGTACCCTATTTCTTACCTATCAATAAGTATTAGTAGTATTAACAGTAAGACAAATTTTTTTTTCCAGTGCAACATCAGATGGTCTCATCCTGAATATTTAGTTCAATTTCATTAGCAAACATTATATAAGATTCTAATTTTAGAAGTATGATGCTAATAGCATGTTGTAGGAAGATTCCCCGAAATATTCACGGAGTCCTCATGGAGGTAAGAGTGAACTTTCGTAAAGACCTTTATTAGCTTAAAACAACACACTTTTATAGGGTTCTACAGGGTTCATGTGGTACAAACAAAACTACTATTGGCTTAATTAACTAAACATCACACATATTGCCTTATAATTGGTTATAGGTGAATTTACTTCCGCATTCATGCCAGCCTCAGTCTCTCCTTCTTTCCGCTTCCAGGATCAGTCTCTCCTTACTTCCTATTCCACATGGACACTTCCTCCCCACCCCCGTGGCCAGCCAATCCTGTTGAATATCTTCCTTCCTGTTTACGACATTACTGTCCTTCCTCATTCTTGTCCTTCAGGGAGACTTCAAGGGCACTGCCTTCAGGGCTATGGGCTGGGTTGTGCAAACAGGCCTTAAGTAAAACATCATGCCCTTGCTCTGACAAGATATTCTCCACAGCATGTTTCAGCATCCTTCTACTACACAGTTTAATCTGAACAGGCAATCACATAAAATAATCTCAGAAATATTGTTTCAAATGTTAGTTCAAACCAAATACTAGTTCAAAAACCACACATCAAATTATTTTAAATTTTTTGTTTAATTTTTTTTTCTACATTTCCTACTGTCAGGTACATGCATAATTTGTCACTGCCAGTAGGATCTGAAATTATTAATTATTGTGAAAAGGTTATTAAAACTCAAAGTCACCAAAAAGATCCCAAACAAAATAAAAAGAGACATTTCAATGACAGCTTCAGCCAAGTTTTGCCGATTTGGCTCACTTACAAACCAGGAGTATTTCCAATACATATGCAAGTACTCACCTGGACCTTCATTTAAGTGGGTAAAAACTGCAGAGAAGTCTATGGATTCGCCTCTGCTTAACCACATGTCAGTGTGGTCTTGTGCCTCTGGTTTTGCCTGTGTTTCAGAACTAGGCAGTGATAGCTGCTTTGAACAGGATACTAAATCTAAATGGTCATATTAATGTTAACAAAACATCTTTGCTGGCAGTACTGAAGAGGACATAGTGAACACGTGGCTGTAACTTTGCATTTGATAGTTAGAAGCTGGAAGTGTTTTGTAATCCAGGTAGAAGTTCAAAGAATAGGCAGTGCATTAATGGTCATCGGATTTGTACATCCTTAATGAACCCCATATCTCTCTTCAAAAAAAAAAACCAACAAAAAATAGGAAGAAAAAGTAAAGGAAGTTTGGAATAAAGGAACAGTGTTGAGGAAATTAAAATAAACCTTTATTTTATTTTTAATAAAAAAAAAAAAAACAGGAATGATTCTAACATAACTAATTCTGCTTCTGTTTGTCAGTTAAAATCCTATGACCTTTTTTATTTTAGTCATAAGCTTTCATCTCTTGAAGCAACATGGCACAAGCTATGGGTACCGGCTCATTAAAGTTCAAGTCGTTGTTAAAAGCAAATACCCACTGAGCAAAAGCCGATGCAAGCAAGAACTCTTTAAATTGTTTACAAAGAATACTTGTACCTGACAAAAAAAAAAAAAAAAAAAAAAAAAAAAAAAAAAAAAAAAAAAAAGACTGGAAATAAAACTGACTCCCAGTTTAGTTTAAAATGTTTCAACTGTTTTCTAGGAAACAATTAGTATCCCAAACTGTTTGAGAACAGACGTGCTACAGTCACATTCTCTCACATCAATGGAGTTCCATGGTTCCAGGTGTGCAGAACTGGCAGTAGGAATTGCCTTCTAGTATCTAAAGTTATTCCCAAGTACAAACAAAGACACAGGGAGATTTGCCCCTTGTCAATTGTCAACGTACCTGTTCTTCATTTGGGAATAAAAATCCATTAGGTGATCTCTATTGTGGATTTCTTTCACAAGAGGAATGTTTAAGAGGCATTCTCCTGCCACGATGAAATAGCACTTCTTTAGTTTACAGCATCCATTCCAGCTGTCTGTTCTCTTGAAAGCATTTCCCTTTTGTAACAATAAAATTTCAACCAAATTTTAACTCTGTCCTTGTTAACAAGGAGGAAGGACAAACTCAGGAGTTCAGAGCTCATTTTGAACCTTCCCAGTATCCTTATATGTGGTCAACCAGAAGCAATTTAATTTGTGTCTTTCAGCGCCTGTTGATGTCAGCATTTTAATTTGAATCAGTTGCTTTTGAGGTGTGTTGCCAAATACATCTTTTTGACAAAAAGCAATTGAAATACATCACAATCTTTTCTCCAATAATTTGTTTATTTTTAAAATCAA
This sequence comes from Antrostomus carolinensis, assembly GCF_000700745.2. Classification (NCBI taxonomy): domain Eukaryota; kingdom Metazoa; phylum Chordata; class Aves; order Caprimulgiformes; family Caprimulgidae; genus Antrostomus; species Antrostomus carolinensis. The sequence goes on from NW_010327835.1 coordinate 21,627, forward strand.
TGGACTTCATAGGAGTAAAACCTGTAATTGTTAAAACAAAGTAGAGTACAGACCATAGAAACCTCATCGTGCAATCTTTGCTTTCAGTTGTTTATCTGAACATAATTTCAGTAGTTTTTACATATTTCATTTTTTAACAGAACACAGACATGTATCTGTCAATAAAAAAAATCTTTAAATGTTTATAAAAGCCTAATTAAGAAAATATTACTTCCTTGATAATCATATAAAACATTTTGTCTAAAACCCCTCAATTACTGTAGTTCTCATGTTTTATTTATTATCACTGTTTTTTAAAAAATTGAGCTTAAGTTTATAGTATTTGAAAGACTAAACTATAAAGTATGACTGTAAGAAAAAAACAATAGCAGCTTAGCTAATGCTAGTCTCAGATGATAAATTACTTGAATATGATATAAAAATAATCCTTTTTGGGGATTTGAGTCTTATTCCTTTGTCATGGAGGACACTGCAATTTGTCAGCAAACTATACTCAGGTCAGTGTAGTAAGGTGGTGCCAGACAGCTATGAGAAAAATAATTTATTTTTAAAAGCAAATTGGAGATGTCAGTCTTTTTTGAATATGTTATAAACACGGTGGAATTGTTCCTTCTAAAACACAATTGCAGTTTTATATTAAATAGTTAAGTAATATTGTCCTGGTATCTCCTTTTAAAATCAATTCAATACTATACAATATGGCTTTATTCAACCATAGTTATTATTTAGTACCAGTGATTTTAGTTTGCCCTAAATATTTAGGAAATAGTAAGAACCTTTTTTTTGGGGTGAATAGCAAAAAAAAAAGCCATATTATTTTTATTCTACTTTTTTTTCAGTAATACATGAAAGAAAGAAGAAATATCATTTGATGTAGGTGAATAATCATATATCACAACTAATGACAGTAAATAATCATGCAAAATTTACAAACAGACCACAGGTATAAATAATCTGCATAAATCCTTCAGCTAATAATTTGATAACACCTAACAAGCAAACCAGTCAAGACTAGTCATAAATTATTTGTGAAAATAAATTAATATAATTTGCCATTGATTATTCTTCTCAATTTGCCCACTCCCCTATAATGCTCTCAAGCAGGTCAATTAGCTTCTGCAAAATCTGTGTTAATATTTAAATTATGTAAACTAATCTTTTATAAAATAAAATTCTAAATACTTATTTTGCAATTCTTTTTTAACTCATTTAACAGGCTTTAGTCTTGTTATGATATCATATATACACATCAATATTCTTTCTGTACAATCTCATAAGGTGATCAATTCATTGAGCATCACAAAGAGCTGGAAACCATGGAAGACAGCCAAAGAAGAGAAGCAAAGAATCACACAGACACCAGAAAGCCAGGAAATAGCCAACAACAATAAAAGATAAAAATGACAAGAGAAGAGAACTCAAAGAACATTAGGAAAAGCTTGAAAGCGCTGTATTGTTCTTGGAATTTTTCTACTGTCTTCTGTTATGCTATGGGTCAAACCTTAGAAGAGTATGGCTTAGGAAAATGGGACAGGAAAGAAAAAAATTACATTTAAAGAAGAAACAAAATGGTTTAAATAGATAACCTTGAAGTAGCTTAGTAAAAGAAACTTCTAAAATACATTTTAAATGCGTCTCTTAAGCAGCTGTGTGAATTGTAGAACAGTAGCACAATGTTCTAAAGAAGACATATAAAAAGATTTCAAAACTTCCAGTAAGATGGATATCAGTGAAACACACTCTTGTCTAGGTCATATCCTCTTGTTAGTAAAATGGTTTGTAACATGCATAAAACCTGTACGGGTGATTGGAAACTGGAAGGAGAATTCCTCTTCTACAATAGATGTATTTTGAGCAATTGTGTACTTAGACAATAAACACTCTAAAGGCAAAAAAGACCAAAGTTTATAGAACACAGAAAAAGAGTGAAATGTAATAAAACTCTTATTTTGAGCTTTTATATTAAGTTTAAAAGCACTCTGTGCTCAGGTACTTCAGATTTAACACGTAAGTAAAAATTTCTCTATGAAATCAACTTGTTGAAAAAAGCACAGATCCCATGGAAAAGTGAATCCCAACAAAAGGGACAGTCTGGCTGGGTGACACTTGTAATTGTAATGAAAACAACAAATCCATCTGCCTAACAATTTCCTACACTTCTCTCCATGCTCAGCCTCTCCTGATGCCCTTTTGCAACTAACTCATTCTTTAACACTGGCAATGTACTAACGTGAGTTGGTTGGCTCAGCAGCTCCCAAGTGATGAGGGGAGAACAGGTAACTTCATAAACAAGGTTATTTTGTCCATATAGGGCTTTTGAATGTGAGTAGAACTATCTGCAAGCCAAAACTGAAGTGTAGTCCTAGATGAAGAAAAGAGATCCTAAGACACTGATCATTTTTTTTTTCCAATAGAATTTCTATTTTCCCTCTCAAAGGTCATTTCATGACTACATAACTAATGAGAAAGGATATATTCCTTGAGCCACCTGGGATCTGCCATAGCACATCTGACCAAAGGTGTAGCTACTGAACTATGACATTCTAGACAGATAAGGAGCTGCAGCTGCAGCTCATATCAAAGCTTGGGTGGCAGTTCACATCTGCCAATTATCTTTCAGCCTAAAAAGTTGTGATTTCCTCCCTGGTGATTTCACAAGTAACTTTCATCAACAGTTTGTTGTAAATTTGGCATGGCAAGGGTTTGCAATAACATACTTGCCAAGTGACAGAGGTTTCCTTTATGAGACTATAAATGTTTTAGTCTTCTTTGGATGATAATATGAACCCCTAAGTTTATTCCTCCAGGACTCCAGAAAGGAATAGAAGGCGTGTATCTCTGACCTGCTTGCTAATGTACACATTTATGGTAATATGTTTCCTTTGGTCGTTTTTGAGTACTTTGCCACTTAAAAATACATGCATTTAAAATAAAACAAAACCCATAAAAGCTAGAACTTATTATTCTGATGTGTTATATAAATATTCAACTAAACGTTGCATCTGAGATATGACACTAACATCTTCAGCATTCCCAACGCCTGTAACTTGACACCCAGCTCTTATTTAAAGTCTATTCTATATAAAAAGCAGCAGTAGTTTCAAATTGTTCCTCTAAGCTGATTGTTTCCTGCCATACTTTAAAAAGAGACACTTTCTACTCCTAACCTCTGTTCAGAGTAACCCTCGCTACCTGTTTTCTTCTCTTATTTTTCTGCTGAAGTTTTTCATCTGTTTTAATACAGTTTGTAAAGATGTTGGAACTGTAATGACTTCTTTTAATCCTACTTATATTTTTCGTATACTATGGCAGTCTTCTTGTCACGTTTGAAAGCTTTTCAAAGAAATATGCCTTACACTACCTGCAGAAGCTTACTGCGTTCTCGTACTGATGAAAAGGAGGCAG
>NW_010327835.1:25065-30148 GCF_000700745.2 Antrostomus carolinensis
TTTCTGATTTAGCAAGTGTCAGCAGAATAGTCCTCACTGATTCTAGCAGCTGCAGTGAGCTGTGCTGAGGGCTGGGGGAGATGCTGCTTTCTTGGTTGAACATTGCTCATTCAACACTCTCTTCTCACTAGTTCGGTGAATTTCCCCGTGTCATTTGACACTAAAATCTAAGCCAAACAAAAAAAGTCTTCTTAAGCTTACCAGGAAGGTTTCATCCAAATTTTACAGTTATAATTAAAAGCTGCATTTTTATTAAGGAAATTATGAATTACAATGAAGTGCAAGAAACATGCAAAATGAATAATTAACATTGTATAGACTTCAGCATCATAATTAAGATTAAATACTACATATATTCAAACTGGATTAACACATCCGCTGAAAGCTGTTATGTGCTCAGTGGGAGAGTCTATGTATTCACAAAATAATGTTTTATGAGGAGTATTCTAGCAACATTAAGCATAAGGTTGTCATATATAAAATGATTAACGCTTTATATAAAAGAAGCTGTAATTCCAGTAAATGAAGTCATTTCATCTCCCTGCTGCTTCTACCTTTAGTAATATACTCTAAATGAAAAGTGTCTCAATGTGAAGTCTAGTTAAATAGGATATGAATCCTCTTGTTTGAAGTTAATGAGACTTGGAAACCTGCATTTAAAAAAATGTTGTGCTTTTAAATCACCAGTTTTGTTAAGATTTGCATGCAGCATGTACATTCTTGTTCTATTAATGCTTCCACACTCTTAGCTACATAGGACAGGATGTCACTTCGTTTTTCCTGATCTTTGTTTGCAACACGTCCACTGCTTACAGCTATTTCTCAATGCATCTCAACTGATCTCAGTTCTCCAAGAGCACACACATGGCTTCCATGAGCTACAAAGAGAAGACTACTTGAATTTAAGCCTATGCTTAAGCAGGCATTGTTGAAAGCTAGGAAGTAGCTCTATTGCTTGTAAGACTAATGCTGATCACCTTCAAGGACCTGGTTCTTTATAATGGGGAGGACTGCTTAAGAGAGCCTGCAATAATGGGAAGTAGGCAAAGTATGACTCCACCAAAATGCTCAAACACAACAGCGGTGAGGAAAGTGACTTCTTGGCTACCGATTACACAGTCATTTTGTCAAGGCTGAGTATGTACAGATTGCTGTGGAATTACTCTCAGCAGTAAAATGTCCATCTGCAGAAGGGGGCTGACAAGTTGCCAACTGCTCCAAGCTGACAGATCAAAGGAGAAATGGACTGTAATTTTCTCCTCAAGAGAACAGAAGCTTGCAAGGTTAAATCACTTCTACATAGAGGAGTGACAGGAATGTCAGATATGGATAAGGCAATGTATGTGTTAGTATTTATTGTTTTAAATCTCTTTCATCTAAAGAAGTAGCTGCTCTTTAGGACACACCAATTTCAAACTAGGAAACTCAGGTCAAACATGCTGGGGAAAAGATTATGCATTATGGTCAATGCCATTACCTTTTCATTAAAGTGATTTTGGATGCAAAGTCACAGAAAAGGGATAGCTCACTTTATATCACAAGTTAATGAACTATTTGGCAGAGTTTGCCCACTTGCCATCGTTAGATGAATAGGTTGTATGGCTGGGTGTAGGCTCTTCAGTAAGATATTATGCAGCCTGACCAAACCATGGCTTTCCTGTGCTCTTCCTGCCATGGTACTGAACTCCTTGTAATCCTTCCCACTTACATTGTCTTCTAAGTGCAGAAAGTATAGCTAGATTTTAGATAATATTAAGAATCTTCAAACAAAATGTTTTTTCTTTCCTGTGAAAGGGAAATGGAAATGATTTTCCATTTCTATTCTGAATTTACATCAGTGTCTCAAAAGCATATTTGGAAAACTTCCACACCTGCTTAACCAAATGAGAGGACACAATTCCTGAGGAGCTGTTTTCTCATTTACATGCAGCTGGATATCACAGAAACACAGATTTATGTCCTCCTGTGGAGTAAATATTTTTTCTCATAGTAGTAAGAAAAAGTCTATGCAAACATAATTGTACAGTCTCAATGTTTAAAATATCTTCCTAATACGGTAAAAAATCTTGGCAAGATACTTTTTGCTATTGTTGACAGAAAAAAAAAGATTTGCAAGTCCCATGCTTACTGGAACACATGTGTTACTGTAAATAATGGTGAATAAGCCACAGACCCAAGAACCTGTTAGTTCACAGGTTTTAGTTGCACTAATAAATAAATCACTGTTTATGATACGGATGACTATTTCAATATTTCACGTTGTATCTGTCTACATGTGCCTGCTGTCCCCTGCCTTCTAGCTAGTGTGTGAGCTTGCTGGAGTACAGACTTTGTGTTTGATCCTTGTGCAGTGATTAAAACAGTTTGACTATTGTCTGTGACGGGGGCCCCTAATACAATACAAACGGTACATGTATTTTCACGCTAAGGCAGGCCAGGCTCAGAATGGCCTTTTTGATGAAGGATGTATGCAGGCACAGGTAACAGGTATTAGGTGAACTCTTTCACTATATTTCTGTGTAAGTGAGGGAGGCAGGAGCTGCTGTCAGTAGGCAAGAAGGAAACACTGATCCATGGAAACCTGTTGGTATGCAAGGCAGCGGCTCCTGGCTGGGCCCCTGAGCAGCCACACACGCGTGGGCGCGTGGCAAGACCCAGGGTCTGGGTTTGGGCTGCCTGGGAGCAGGGCGAGGGCAGGTGACTGTAATATGGGCTGGGATGCTGTAAGCTCTGTTCTTCTTCCTTTCACCGGAGCTCATGGGCACTGAAACTGTCAGTGGGAAACAGAATGACTTTTGAGTCCTTTTATGCTATCATGTGTCATACCTGCTTTCAATGTTAAAGACTGAGTTCAATTGTTTAAACTAGCCTGGTAACTTTGGGATTATAAGGAAATCACAGGTATAGCCACTGCTTTATAATGTGAAATATTCATACAGATGCAACTAGATCAACCTTACAGATTGCATGATTTTGATAAATATTCCTCCAAAAAGAACGTGCAAGCCTGAAATGAAAGAAAATGACGAAGTGGAGCTCATATCTCAGGAGCCAACCACTAGGAAATCTCAGCGTGACTTGTCTTAAAAGATATCAAGCCTTCCTGGAGCTAAGGAGTAGATTATCAACTAGCATAAAAAGCATAGAGTATGCCAAAGAGCTTGGTAAGTGTTTTATTATTTTTTCCCACTGGGAATCACCTATCAGCCCAAAGGTATACAGAAAGGATTCAGACAACTGCTCAGAGCCCATCCTATGTACGAGCACATCCCGGAGTTGTGGGGGAGGCCTGTGACAACACAGAACATGAATGTTATTCTGCTATGGCCATCCTACCTCTTGGGGAAAGCATCAGGTTTCAAAGGGCAAAAATGAACTGACAGGTTATCTTTCCACTTTAAAATTATAACACTCATCTGCCCACTCATACATTGTAAATTATCATTCATTCTTGTCTTTGGCAGAATGAAGGTCATTATTCACCTGCTAACTTTGCTAGGTAAAAAACATGTTTTTCTACGAACAGTTACATTCAGGGTAATCCATCTCTTAGAAGAGGGAATGAGTCTGGCTTAGGATACTGAAAAGCCCTGGTCAAATAACAATATTCCTAAATTTTAAACCATATTTGACTGTCAAATCATTTTAGACATTGGACTGCAGCAGGCTACAAAGAAGATGGTCTCCACTGACACACAATATAGCAAACTGTTATTCTGTTCTGTGTGAACAGAATGGAAGCTGTTAAAAACAGTATTTTGGATTTATAACAGCAGGGGTGGAAAGATCATCTACTCATGCAATAACCACACATATTTTATGGCATTGTAAATTTTTATATTAATACAACCAGGCATCAATAGTAGTAATTCAAAGTTTCCTGTTACATGTTTAACTTCAAATTTGAGGTGAATGTAAATGTGGATTGCCAAGTGGAATAATTTTCTCATGCCAAATTTAAATACTGAGAAAAATAAGCTCTCTTAAATGTCAATACTTCAGGTGGAATCTGCCTTCATTAAATTAAGCTACTTTACACTGAAAATGGTACCAAGGTAAAAATGATAGGTTTTTTTTCATTAAGGCAAGTGGTATTGATCCATAAGTCACAGAAAAACACCAAATCTTGAACACTACAAGAAAACAATCATCTTTTTTAGGGCAAGAAATTCAGCAGAAAAAAGGCATACATATGAATGTGATACATTTACATTTATTTAACAAAATTATACTTTAATTTTCTCTGCTGAGGAATCCTTCAGGAAGCCTTTTAAACTTACCTCTGGTCTTGAATTCACAGACCTCAGCAGATAAAACAAGTTGGGTTCATATTTGTTGTAGAGTCAATCCCCACTATTCCTGTGTTTCCCTACACAGAGACACAATAGGCTCTGTCCAGTCTAAAGTCAGGGTCAGACATAAAGTAATTCTTTTTCATGCAAATTTTAACTTTTAATAAAAGTAACATTTTCCAGTGGAACATTCCTGGCTTACCAGGTAAACTGTGGTCTTCTCATTGCACAGTGCCTGCATTTCAGCATGCCACCACAACTATTTCCACTGTAGGCTAATATCATTCAACCTCAGTATTCAAAATATTTTTCTGCAAAAAACTTAGAAATACAGTCTTCTGCTAAATGACTCTAAACTGATATTTAGAGGCTGTCACATTTACTATTTTGTTAGCATAACATATCAGATATACCTAACATTCAAATAAAAAATGGCTTAAGGTAGAAAGTGCTACTGTCATAGTGCTTAAAGGTTATCAGATTAAAAGTTGCAATTAACTTGAAGCTATCTAGGTAGTGATAGCACCTAGAATGGAACTGTGCAGACTGAGGCAAAATCTTTTGTCTGAGCTATTTTCATCATTGTACCTCTCACTTAGGACTAATGCTTTTGGTAAATTTACCAAAATTCACTGGTATGTTTACACTTAATATCTCCTCAGCTTCCATTTCAGGGAAGGACATACTGGCCTGATGAAAACGAAAGGACAGAAATGTCCTCACAGAAAACAGACAAAATTCTGCCCTATGTTGGGTCCACTGTTTAATTCACAGAATCACAGAATCACAGA
>NW_010327836.1:0-3272 GCF_000700745.2 Antrostomus carolinensis
GCCTTCTCAGTGTCTCCCAAAACCAGGGCAAATAAAGGAATAGAGGTTGTGCTGTGCTTGCCCTCTGACAGTCAGTCACTTCACCGACAAGAAAGAAAAGGCTTCTTGAAATGCTGTAGTGAAGTACTCAGATATTTTCATCGCAGGACCCTAGCTGGTTACACGGATAGGCTGGGCTGTGCTGCTGAAGTGTCTTTCCCTCATTTTCCACCACAATCAAGATATGGACTCTGTGCTTGGTCCCTCCATGGCGACTCTTACCACCTTTCAGGAAATTTCCATAACACTGATCTGATAAGCTAGAAAGCTTCTCAGGAACCACCTTTTCCTAGAAGAAATAACCATGCAAGCATACATACATACGTGCATGTGCGTGTAAGTGTACTTATTTTTTTGGTTCTTCTTTGAAAAACTGTGTGACAAAAACATAACTGAAAAGAGAGGACCATTGAGACAAACCTCATGCATCTAAAGGTTTTATTTGGCCTAGTTAAAGAAGTCTATATTGTTGACATGGTGATTGCCATTTTGAAATATTTCTATCAACACTAAAACAGTAAATAAAACTCCATCTTTCTTCTGATTTATCCAGAATCTGTTTTAGGAGTTTTCACTACAGCTTTCAAGAATGTCCACCTTTTTATGTAATCAAATTATGTGTGTAGTCTGTTCTTGTTCAGTCCTCGAAATGGCAATTTGCCCCAGATGTGCCTTGGCTTTAAAAAAGTCAGAGATTCTAGATCTTGAGTTCAAAAAATATGAATTAACATAAAAGTGTTGTGTTTCCAGTGAATAGTGTGGGATAGAATAGCAGCAGTGTTTGAGGCCTCAAGTCAGTCACAAGGGCAGCTACTGTAACATCATTCCCAAAAGCAGACGCGGCACGCTACCCACTCTGGTGCTGCTAAAACAGAAATTGAGGTCTTGGGTAACTACTGTATTTGAGCAGAACTTTGTAGCTAGAAGTTGGGGTTTATTTTGCCTCCTCATTTTTTATTTTATTTTGCAGGCAAATACTGAAAAGCCATCCCTAAGCAGGTCAGAACAAGCAGGGCGAAATGCTCTATTATCTGATATCACCAAAGGAAAAAAGCTGAAGAAGACTGTTACTAATGACAGAAGTGCTCCCATTCTAGACAGTGAGTATGATTCTGCATGTTGAAGTTTCTGTGTACGTCAGTGGTTCTACATATCTAAATGCAGAAAATTCTTGTATATATCATCAGATGAACTGCCGTGAGACACAGTAAGTAAACTAAAACGCCAAAAGTTGGCATATATAAATTCTCTTCATCATGGATTAAGTCAGCTGAGAAATCAAGTACCACTTATGAAACACGAGTGCTAATTTGTTTGCTTACTCCTACAAAGCAGCTGACTTTCTCATCAGAAAACCATGCAAACCCCACTAGGAGCTCTGCTGAGGAGCTGCAGCAGATCAGGCAAACAAAACCCCCGTTAGGACTGAGGAGAGCACAGAGAATAGAGTACAATTTCAGACTCCACTTTTGCATAAACAGCATAAAAATAAAGGCACTCCTGGCACGACACCATTGGCTTGTTAATGGCCCCAGTACCACGTAAAGCAGAACCAGAGTGGGGAGCCACAGCCCCACCTGGGTGTCACTGCTGCGCCCCGTTCTGCCACTCCTGGAGTGACTCAGGGGTATCATCTTTTCCGCTGAGCCTTGTTGCGCAGCCTGCCTGGCGGCGCTCTGGCACAAGGGAGCAGCTCCACTTACCTGAAAGGAGACAAGGTCTCCATCCAGCTGTGCTGCTGTGGTGTCTCACTGTACATCTCATCAGGAAAAGCCTGTGTAGCAAAAGTATTGGGAAAACAGAACAGAAACAGGAGAAGAGCGAGGAACAAGGGCCTGCTACATCAGAGGAACAGTGTTTACTGCCTAGGGAGAGAAGACACTTCTACAGACTGATTAGCAAATGTGGTACAACTCAGTCCAGGTCTGGCCATGCAATTAAAGGCTGGGCTGTGGTACAGCGATGATGAGGAAAGAAGGAAATGCCCAAAGGAGTGTAACCAAATAAGAATAATAAAAAAATAGATACAGTCCTGCAGTCAGCCAGGTACTTAAACACTTGTGTTATCTCTGAAAGCAAAGTTAAAAGTTCTAGCTATTGTAATGAGCTAGAACGTAAACAGTAAGATTAAAATGATGTGGTCTGTTGTCTTGTTTACATGAATTAACAAATTGTGATGAAAGACTAAACCATAGTAGCAGCATTTCTCCAGAGGTTCACACCCTATGTGAGTCAGAGCTGAGCTGAGCTAACAAGCTTAAGGGAAGGATGATGTGAAACATTCCCCCGTGAACGCATTCTTCCTCCTTTTCTCTGGGTGGGATTATTAGAAGTGCTTTTCATCCACGGGTTTTAATTCAAGTCAGTGAAATTTTTACTCACCCAAAGTTGTGGAAATAGAGATGCCAAGAAATTAAGCAATTGATCTTCAGCCATGTAGCCAGTCATTTGAGAGCTGATCTTCACAGATATCCCAACCTGTGGGCCTACTTATTTTGCAGTGATGCTCTGAGTAGGCCTCTCCCCTGTATTGGTAGTTGAGGAAACAATTTTATTTTACTTTTAGCATCTCAGTGTTGTCACAGCAGAAATATTGACATTAGAGAGAAATGGGAGAGGAAGGAGGGGGCTGATAAAATAATTCCTGCCTATTGGAAAAGTTAGCAGCTAATGATCCTGTCACTGCATTTCTGGACCTACAGGAAAGTAATCAGTAATTAAATCTCTTTCCCCAAAAAAGGGAAAGGATAAGAGAGCAAAGGTATGAAGAAATGGGAAGCAGCTACAAAGATGCTAACAAAGACCACACGATATTCTCAGAGGTTCCATCCATGCTCAATTCCAAATTCTCAATGGTGACCTGTTTCTCTGCTCTCCAGTCCAGAGCAGACTAAAGGAAAGTGATGTCTTAATAAAACACAGTGCTTATGTTTATTGCACCACCTCTTCCATGGTGCAATAGTGGTGGTGATGGTAGCTGTGATCCTGTGTTCCAAGCTGAACAAGGACTTGTGTGTTTTGAAAGCTTGTCCATTTATCCTCAGTTACAGTGTTGCTCTCATGAAAGAGATAACTTTGCAGGATCAGTCTTGCTTCTCTGCCTAATGTGGAGGATTTTTTTCCCAACAGAACCCAAAGGACCTGGTGGAGGCAGTGGTGGTGGCTTTGGAGGAGGTGGCGGTGGCAGCGGCGGTGGTTTTGGTGGTGGCGGTGGTGGCAGCTTTGGTGGTGGT
>NW_010327836.1:3309-4457 GCF_000700745.2 Antrostomus carolinensis
GCCAAAGCTCAGATCTGCTGCAAGTCGAGATACCGGTAAGAAAGACCCTGCAGTTTCAGTGTGAAAAAGTAAATGACATTGCTTAAAACCTTCACAGCACAGCAATAAATTACCTGCTGGGATTGAAAAAGTCTTTAGATATCTTAGGCTCTTAGGAAATGTAATTTTCAGCTTGAATCTTGTTTTATTCTTAATATTAGGTTTTATGAGGGAGAAGTGAGACTTGCTTTACACCCATCCTCCTGGTTACTGATGAAAACTAGAGATCTCAGCAATGTTGAATTGCTACCTGCAAAGCATGGTCAGGCAGACTAGGTCCAGCCTTAACTGTGGGTGTGCAGGACCAGAGGGGATTGTAAGAACTTAATTCTCCCTTGTGCACCAGGAAAAAGGATCTTCTTTCCAAATGGAAAGTACATCTGCATCAGCTCCACATCAGCATGATGTGCCACTTTGGGAGTGCATGAGGCATACCAGCTGGCTGGTACACATGCTGCACTTGGAGGCTTGTCTGGGGCATGCCCCATATTCTTCTGGCTAGCAAAACAGCTGCCCAAAGCCTCGTGCCCTATGAAACAGGAGATATGGGGCCACTGAGCTTTGTAAGGCTAAGGATGTAGGAGTTTACACCTGTTGAAGGAGGACTGGGCAATGGGGGTTGTAAGATGCTATGAACCTCCCATATTTTACAGACTAGCATAAGTTTTCAGCACACATGTATGAAACAGTCTCTTGGAGCTGGCATTTTCTATGGTGTCACAGTCTATTTTGGGAACTTGTATCAATACAAAAGTTCCTGGCATCACAGAACAGTGCCTCTTCAACTGCAAGGCTGGCTACCTTCTTCCTGACCTGCACAAGTACATCCTTAGACAACAGCTACTAGAAAGGGCTGAAAAGAGCATTTTATGGGACTCTTGTTGTTAAGTCTCATTTAAAAGCTAGGATTTCTTTGCTTTCGGGTTGCTGGTCTCAAATACTTGTTTGTCGTTTCTTCTGTCCCCTCCCCGTGCCACCGCTTGCTGTGTCAGGGCAGCACCAGCTGTGCTACCTCGTGGCCACTTTGGCTCTCGCAGGTCGTCGCTCATGAGCATTGTCAGGATGTCCCCTGCGCCTCCGGAGCCGTGCCCCGATGCTGTCAGATGTGC
>NW_010327837.1:0-1991 GCF_000700745.2 Antrostomus carolinensis
TGCCAACCTGAAGCCCCCCTCCACCTCCTCCTCATCCCTGGACGTGGTGGTGTCAGTTCTGTACTCGGTGTTGCCTCCAGCAGTGAACCCCCTCGTCTACAGCATGAGGAACCAGGAAATGAAGGATGCCCTGAGGAAAATGTGTGAATGTGTGTTACTTCAGGTGAATAAAGTGCCCATTATCCCTTTAGTTCACCCACTGTATCTCAGGAAATGCCAGCAATAACTTTTCTTCATATGTGTCTTTTTTGTTTGTTTTGTTTTATTTTATTTTTGATATATTCTTTTATTGTTTTATACCTTTGATGGTATTATTCGTGGCCTTCTACTTGTTTTGATCTTGACCCAAAGATCTCATGTAAATATTAATCTAGGCTCCCTCCTTTGATAAAATAATAATTTTTAAAAAAATCAGAAATTTATTGTCTCAGTTGCCACCTCTTCACAGCTCCTCTGGAGTTGGGGGAGCACTCCAGCAGTCAGGTGGGTTTCAGGAGGCCAATGCCCAGGTGCCCCATGGAGGAGCAGCCCTGGTGTACCTTGTGGCTGTCCCTGGCTGCCTTGGTGGACACTCTGTCTCTGCTGACTGTGTCTCGGGGCTGCTGCTTCCCTGGAGCCATGGCCAAGGACAGCAGCAGGATGTGGCCTTCTCAGTGCTGGTCTCTCCTCACTTCCACACTGTCCTGCTGTGACCCTGCCTTTGTGCTACCCCAAAGGTCTTGTGTAACATCTGACAGTCTACAGTGGCTTCCCTGTGGCTGCAGGCAGGAGCAGGCCACGGGAACCATTGGGTCAGAGCTGGCCTCTGGGCAAGCATCTCCAGAAGGCTGGATGCCTCTTGGCAAGCTGGTGTCAGGAATACATCCAAGGAGCTGCTCCCTCAAAAGGACTTTTGTTTTGCTGACATTCTTGGTGGATTCAGAACAACAATCTCAGAGTCCCGGGGGATGTGTTAGGGACCAAGGCCTGGATGAAGATCTCCCTTCTTGGTGTTAGATGTCCACTGAAACATCACTTGGGCTTTGGCATATCTGCCTGTTGTTTTGCCACCTGCAGTGGGGCTGATGGCAGATGCCATCCTGGAGAGGAATTGGGAGCTTCCAGGAGAGCTCAAGGGATCTCCAGGGACAGGGTGTGAGTCTGGGTGGGCAGTGAGTGGCATCTCTTAAAATGTGTGACCACCCAAGGAGGAGTCTCCTGGTGAACCTGAGCAGACCATGGGTTAAGAAGGGCACTTGAAATGCCAGGAGTGGCTGGGGGGAGCCAATGAGCAAAGGGATATAAGACTGGAGAGTGTTTCAGGACACGCTCTTGAAAAGCCCATGGGCTGGATCTGGTTCAGCCTTTCCCTGTCTTATGTGTCATTGGAGACACCCCATGGTAATGTCCAACCTTGTCCTTGGCTACTAAGAAATCAGGGAAGATGGAAAGAGACTCAGCAGCAGTGATATTCTGTTATTCCATGATCCTCAAACTCAAGAATAGTCAATCTTGGGGCAATTTGCTTGTGTGTGTGTGTCTGTTTCTGGGGTAAGTGGGGAGATGAAGGGACCCAAGTCTAACAAGGGTGCTTGAAATGCCAGAAGTGGCTGTGAGGAGCCAACCAGCAAAGGGACATGAGACTGGAGAGTGTTTCAGGGCACCCTCTTGGAAAGCCCATGGGCTGGACCTAGTGCAGCCCTCTCCTGTCCTTTGTGCCATTGGAGACACTGCATTGTCCTCCCCAGCCTTGTCCTTGGCTACTGAGCAGTCAGGGCAGATGGAAAGGGGCTTAGCAACACTGACCCCCACACAGCTGGGTCTGCTTCCCACCCTGACCAGCATGGTCCGTGCAGAGTCACCCCATGGCCCCAGGGCACCACAGCCCCCATGCTCTGCTGAGCAGTGCTGCCAGCTCAGGGCTCTGTGGGCAGCATGGGGTGGGAACCAGGACTGGCCAGCCAGGCCAGCCTGGACATGTTCACCTGGGGAAAGGGATGTCCCCAGAGAAG
>NW_010327838.1:0-61612 GCF_000700745.2 Antrostomus carolinensis
TCCCTGTCTCCCTGTGCTGCTGGGGGGGAGGAGGTAGAGAAACTGAGAGTGGAGTTGAGCCCAGAAAGAAGGGAGGGGTGTGGGGGAAAGTTGTTTTAGGATATCGTTTTGTTTCTCATTATCCTGATCTGATTTGTTTGGTAATAAATTAAACAAATTTCCCCAAGTTGAGTCTGTTTTGCCCATGATGGTAATTGGTGAGTGATCTCTGTCCTTATCTCAACCCACGAGCCTTTCGTTATATTTTCTCTCCCCTTTCCAGCTGAGGAAGGGAGTGATAGAGCAGCTTTGGTAGGCACCTGGCATTCAGCCAGGGTCAACCTACCACAACAAGGAAGTTCAAGGATGGAGGCAGTGGGTCTGCAACACAGGGCAGGCTGAGAGGGCCCTCAGCCAACCCAAGAATGGCTGTGGCTCACATGGGACGTTCAGCTTCCCTGAAGGAAGATGAAGATCTTGTCCCAGGACAAGCTTAGTGACTTTGTTTCCATGGGAAGTATTTTTGCACCAAATTAAGCCATTTCTGGCCAAGCCCAGAGGTGAAATGGGGTGTCCTGGCCAGACAGGAAGTCTTCTGCCTCTGGGCAGCCCACTGTCCTGGCCCAACAGCCACTGCCCTCCCAGTATGGTAGCTGAGAGACACCACATGCTGACAGGGAAAGGAGACGGCTAGCAGGGTTGAGTCCAGGGCAAGGAGATGCCCCGGAGCATGCTGGGCTGTTCCCTTGTGTCACTGGGGCAAAGCCCAGCCAAAAGGTCCAGGTGCTGGGGACTCTCTCATGAGCCTCCCACTGTTTCCAACTTTACTCTTGTATTTCCTCTTTTCCCCATCAAGTGCTCAGGCCTCACTGCTGTCAGCAATGACTGGTACAAAACTGAGATGGAGCAGGACTTTCTCTCTAGATGTCCACCACATGACTTGCACCAGGCAATGGTTTTGTCAGTAACAGCAGCAGGAAGAGGTGTTGTTTTTGCCATGACAGACACTGGCAGGAGGGGTGCTCGGTGCCCCAGCACGTTTTTGTGGGTCGGTGAAGCACATCCCTGCCTGCCTCACCCTGAACCGGCACAGGCTGGAGGGCACAGGGCAAAGAGAAGAAATCCATGGGAACAAACCTTGTGGACAAACGTGAAGTGCTGGGAAGTGTGGGCAAGAGCCAGAAACAAAAACCAGATCAATAGTTTCCATATGGATGTTAAACTTCCAGCGATATACCTGTGTGACACTTGGGATTTCCGTGCTGGAACCTGGGACTTTGGCAGGAGGATTTCTTTGCTGGAGCAGGGCGGAAACTCAGCTGACATTTTCCACTAGCATCAGGAAAGGCCTTTGCGATGGAGAACTTCACCACCAGAGCTTTTTCATGTCTGCCTTACTACTTTTCTGATAAAAAGATTTTGTAAAAACAATTTAAATTTCAGGATCTGCTCTTTCATACCGTAAATCCGTGTCAATGCTAATTCATATGTTTTCTTAAATAACATCTGGCTGAAGTTGAGTCATTCTGGCAGAAGGATTCAGTGCTGATGAAGTGGCATGTTGCCACTTCCAATGACTTTCAGTCCTGTTTTGTGCAGGTTGGGGGATGTGAGAAAACACAGACGTGGCAGTTTAGCACAGTTTTTCCTTAACAGCAAGCTCAACTGTCTTCTGTCCCTAAATCTTAGTACATCTTTCAAAAGATATGTTGTGAGTCCCAGTCTTGCTTCAACCCCAAGACACATTTAAGGTCTCTATGAGAATCATGGGTCTCAGTAACTCGTTCAAAACAGTAAATTAATAAATCTGTAAAATGGCCTGAAGACCATGATGCCATCAAACAACTGCAGCACATTCATTTGCTGGCAGTTACCACACAGCTGCCTGCTGTCTTGTGATGCATCTGTCATATCAGACTGGGGCAAACACCAGTAAGTACTGGCCCCTCAATGGTGTCCCTGTAAACATGTGTCCGTCTCGCAGTGGAGACTGGCTGTGTCTGGCAGCAGCAGCTGCTGCAGGACATATTGGCAATGTCCCGTAAGTACCATCTCAGACTTGTGGATGTCTAAGTGGTGCAATAGGTCACTAACCATTTCCCCTTGGATGAAGGGGGCGTTATTCTGCTCTTCATTCCTGTTCTCCAGTGCAGGGGTCTTTGTATTCATGAGTTCATGAATGCCTTTGGCCAGGTGAGGAAAGCCTCCCACTGCCCAGCCCAGTATTTGGTTTAATAGATGCTGGAAGGGAGGCAGGGAGAAGAAGTGATTTCCTACAGATTCAGAGTAAAAGATTACAGGGCCATATAAAATTGCTTAAAAGGTTGTTCTAAACACACTGTTAAATTAAAAAGTTCCTTTAAGTAACATCAGGCAAGATTAGCATCAAATATGCCAAAGAAACAGTAAGAAGTTTTTATTAAATAGTAAATAGCAAAAGGAAATGTACCTTTCTCTGCACGGCAGGGAGGAAAAGGAGCTGATCAATAGGGGACTAATGAACAATTAAATTGCCTCTGGCATTGCAAATGACAGCTGTAGAGAAGCGTACATATAAAATTCAATTTCAAAGGTCAGAAATGGACTCATGTAGCATGCAAAGAAGTGTCATCAGATCACATTTAAGAGATTAAGAATATTTTAACTGAACAAAGACCTCCAGCTGGAAAAACCCATGGAGAACCTATGTTTGTTTCTTGATGTTTTCAACATTTCTCCGAGGGAAAAGAGATTCAAGAAAAGAAAGGTGTGAGCAGGTTTTCCTCAAAGGAAGGTTTCTACTTCAGAATTTAATTTCAAAATAGTAACTGATGCCAAACAAACTTTATGGGATTTTTAAGACTTCTGCTGGTTTTTGGTTTTTAACATTTTGTTCTCTGTTTCATAGACACTGCTATAACTGGAACTGCTGCACAGTTGTGTTAAACTGTTCCCAAAGTATTTTCAGCCCAAACAAAAACAGGAAACCCCAGTAATCATAAGGAAAACTTTGTTCTAAACCAGCCACAAGGTTTAGGTGCTTTTTTAGTTGCTTATCTAAACACCTTCTGTTATCTTGAAGCGGATTTTCCAGGATTACTTATCAATGGCAGTTTTGATATCTGGAGGCATGAGACTGTTGCATTTGTTTTAAATTCATTTCAAATATTAAGACAACATATCCTGTGAACCAAAGTTCAAAGGTTTGTACTCTTGCAAATGAGGATATGTATGGTGTGGACTATGTCTAAATATAGAAGAAAATTTCAGTCTGCATAGATCTGTTTCCCTGTCATTGTGGAAAATGTAATCCTAAAGGTACACTTTCAGGTAGGTTTGTCCTGACATAGAACAATATCAAGTCAAAAAAACCTGTATTGACTTATGCCAAAGATCTTCTCCAGTGCTGAATTTTGCATTTGAAAGTAAAGATTTAAATTGGATTCTTGCATCTGTACTCTTGCCACATCCCTCAGAATGATGGGACCTTGAGTCTTTCAAGTTTGCTTTCTGTAGTGCTAAAATAGCATGCAGTGTTGCCACTATAATTAACAGGTTCAGGATGAAGCCAAGGGGTGAACTCTGGTTCTGTTTCTAGCACTAGCAGAAGGGAAAGTGCTGTAACAAGCTCCTTGCGAGGATGTAACAACTTGCACATTAAAGACATGGAATCTCTGAAGAGAAAATCAATCTAGTATTTGATGCTCAATATTTAGTCTAACTTATGCAATATTATTATTGTAACTCAGTTTTAGAGATCACTGTAACTAAGATATGAAGCTTACACAGGAATGAAAATATTTCCTGCCTGAAAACTGAAATAGAAGTCCAGATGGTACAAAATGGCTTTCGCATGACAGAAAATTGAAAGCAGCTTTCTTTTTGAAGGCCAAAAATAAATTTTCTTGTGTGGAACATTATTAACTTCAGCATGCGGGGTTTTTCTTTTTTAAAAATTATTTCTTTCTCTCTCTCTCTCAGATCCTTATTTCCTACACCTCAAATTGTCTAAATCTAAACACAGTCCAGGGGAAATGAGTCTAGACCAAAGCTATCGTAAGTGCATGGAAGTTCTCCCATCTTTAGCACAGGAAGACATAGACCTGTTGGACTGGGTCCAGAGGAGGGCCACAAAAATGATCAGTGGGATGAAACACCTCTCCTGAGAAGAAAAGCTGAGTTGTTCAGACTGGAGAAGAGAAGGGTCCAGGAAGACCTTATAGCAGCCTTTCAATACTTAAACAGGGCCTACAAGAAAGATGGGGACAGACATTTTAGCAGGGCCTGTAGTGATAGGACAAAGGGTAGTGATTTTAAGCTAAAAGAGAGTAGACTCAGACAATAAATAAGGAGAAAAAAATTTATTTTGAGGGTGGTGAGACACTGGCACAGGTTTCCCAGAGAGGTGGCAGAAGCCCCATCCCTGGAAACATTCAAGGTCAGGCTGGATGGGGCTCTGAGCAACCTGATCTAGTTGAAGATGTCCCTGCGCACTGCAGGGGGGTTGGACTAGATGACCTTTAAATGTCCCTGCTAACCCAAACCATTCTATGATTCTATGATTATATTTTCTCTTTCCTACAACAAACTGCTGTCTATGCCCTAGTTTCACCTGAGCTTTGGCAGAAGGATGAAAGGGGAGGCCCACTCAATCTGACCTGCACCAGTATCCCCATTTTCTCCCCTGAGGTGAGCATAGGCTCTCCTCATTTGGGAGCTTTCATTATCCAAACTGTTCATCTGAAAGAGAAGAAATACTCTTTTCAGTTGTGAGGTCAGGTAAGCCCAAGGTTCTTCTGGTTATTGTTGAACTGAGAAATAGATAGTTGCACATGAATTCACCTGTTTGAGCTTCTCATACAGCAAAATTAGCTAATCCATGCCAGTTTTGTGAAACTTGTTTTTATAAAGGATCTGACACAGTTTTCACAGCATATTTTGACACAAGGACCACTAAAACCTTTCCATTGGAAGTGCACTGTACACTCAGTTAAGGCCACTGGCAACAGATGCCTGTTCTTACTACTTTCTGTAAGTAGTCTAACAAATCCAAGAAGTCCTGGAGTTGAAAGTAACTGATAGAAATGAAAGGTCTGCTCATCTGCAGGCGGGTGAGGTGCTAAGCCTGCAGTCTGGCATTGCTTTTCCTCTAAAATTTCCCACAGCAATGCAGCAAAACATACATGGTGAAGTCCAGCTACCAGACCATGAGTAATTTCTGTTTGACTCAGTCCTAGGATGGTTTGAAATGACCAAACTGTAATCCATTGCTTAAAATTACCTCTGATCCCAAGGACTGAACAATAGTAAATGTGGCATCAATATTTAATAAGAGAATTACAGGGAGTTGAATCTGTCTTGTATACTGAGTAAATTAACAGAAAAAAATGAAAAAAAAAAAAGATAAATATGTTATACAGTGAAAGAATCAACATGGCTTTTAGAGTAAAATCTTTTGGAGTTATCTGAAGATATCAAAAACCATACAATTAAGGATGAGCTAATCATCAAATCTTTAACAATATCTGTCCTCAAAGTGCATTAAAGAAACTAAGCAATTATGAGTATAAAATTAGTAGAGTAATAGGAAATGGAATAGGTGTAGACCTCCATAAATGTCTGTAAGTCGTCATTAAAAGAACATGAAGAATTAGGAGACACTTCTTGCTGATGATATTGAATTATTCACAGTAGTCAAAGCGAAGTCCATCAAGAGCTGTAAAAAGATTTTGTGAGAATACCAGTAAATAATGCAATAGCTGAAGAAAGTTGATACTGATAAATACAAAGTAATGTAAAACCTACCCTAATTACACCCTCACAATAATGGTCTCTATATTAGCTATTACTACCCAGGAAAAAGATCTTGCAATCACTGTGAATATTTCTCTGAAAATTTCAGCTTAGTTCAGGGCAGTGATCAAAAAGCTAAACTGAATCTTAGGAATTATTAGGAAAGAAACAGGGAATATAAAGGAAACACCATCATACCAGAATGTACATGCCTCTGGAATGACAGTACTGTCCAGTTCTAGTCTCATCAGGCCAGAGGGCCTGTCCTAGAGCTACAGAGGTATAACAATGGCCAACAAGGATAAAATACAGAAATACAGAATTGTTCCCATAAGAGAAGAACACACACTCCCAAATAAAAAAGAAATAGCAAGTAGGTTTTTTGAGTTAGTAAGGAGCTCTAAACTGAACTAAGGGGCGAGGGATGAAGGAGGATAATTCTCTGTGCCGGTGGTGGGAAAGATGCTGTTGAAGCATGAACATCCCCTTGGGCTATAAAAGAGAAATCTGCACATTTTATCACCTAGATTAGGCTGTCCTGAATTTACCAAGTCTATGATTATATTTTTATTTGTAATCTGATTGCAGGTTCTTAACATCTTGGTAACCATGTTTCTCCTATATATGATCAAATGTTTAGTACAGCAACATTTCAAAGCCCAAGGAGTAAGGGTAACAAAGCTCACAGCTTTTACAGACTAGTTGAATTAAGGATTTAAATAATTTCATATTTTAAAAGACAGAAAGATTTACAGTTGGGGCTTTCCTGAAATGGATATGGTTTCCATATTAATTCAAAGTGGATTTCCCTCCAAGTACTCATCCATTCACGCACCTGAACCATGTAAACATTTGCCACTAAGAAGATCCTTCTGCAATAGGTTCCACAAGTTGATTATCTGCTGCATGATAAACCCATCCTTCCATTTGTTTTGTGTCCTGCCAGCCTCCTTTGATGCCCCCTAATGCAGCACGCTATTGAAAAGATCCAGGGTGTCAAAGCACCATAGTAGTATGCACCCAGCCTGTTGCCATGTATTTGAGAAGACCTATAATTTTAAAGAATATAAATAGGAAAGGAGCACAACAGAAAAGGAATATGAATAATACTTTCTCTCCAGTTAGCAGGTTTGGTACATTAAGAAGAACCAGAGTCTTCTGCTGTGGCAGTGCTATTTCACCCCCAGACCAAATGGAAAATGAGAAGTGTAATTTCAATTGTAATTATTATTCAGGCAACATTTCTCCTCACCTAATAGCACAGTAAGAACATTTTGTTTCAAAATATGGCTTTATTTTCTGCAGTCAGAGATCTATCATACATTAGCTATTTTGCCTAATGTATTGCACTTGACCCTTTGGTCTAGTTGAAATACATTTGCCCTGGGAGGGTATAAATTACCGAGATTACTTACCTGTGAGAAGGAGACCTTGCTCATGGCACTATATCCATGCCAAGCAGAACCGCATGACTGCTCCTCCCTCGGCTGGTGGCCATGGCCTCTGGGCCTCCCAAGTGGCAAGGACTTGCAGTGTCCTGGTTGAAAAACAGAGCTGTCCACTAACTTGTTGCTGGGAACGTCCTCCTTACCACAACAGCCAAACACTTCTGATTCATCATGGCTATAAAAGGACAGCTGACAGTCTCAGTACTTAAGTGCTTTGGGCAAGGCCTTCTACAGGATGCTAAGAACCATGGTGTAGTATGTGCTTTGCCATCCCTGTGCATGCTATGGGTACAAATTCATAGCTGACAGTAGTAGGGCATATGAGCAACCCAAGCCACTCAGTATTTTGCAGCCCACCTCTACTTCTGTGAGAGCTGAGACTATACCAAATAATGTTCATTATTGTTAAATAGAACTGATTTTCTCTCTAGCTCATTAATTAACTTATCACTACAACTGTCTTTTATTATCATCCTCTTATGTCTCTTCTCTGTGGAAATTATTTTCATTTTTTGTAATCAGGCTGGTAATCAAGGCCTCCAGTTCCAGATGCAAGCTCCCACTCACAAAATCCCTGCAGGGTTGATTGCTGGAAACTGAGAGGATGTGGCAGGGAGAAAAACACTCAGCTGCCCTCTTACAAGCCAGCAACAAGGATCTTTGCTCTAACTCACTCCTTACATTCTCATGAGTAAAGCTGATGGGGAAAAATTGTGGTTTGAAATAATATGCATATTCATGCAAACTACAGTTTGATATGCATAATATCTGTTACGACAGGGGATAGATTTTGTATTCTCATTTGGCTCTGAAATGCTATAGGAAGAGAAACAGTCAAAAAGAGGCAAAAATTGTTGAGTTTCTCTAATATTTTGTTTGTCATAAAAACTGGGCTGATTATGCTTGCATAATTTTATGCATAGTGATTTTTAAAACCATAAAAAGCAATAATGTGACTTATGGAATGAATTTTGCATTTGTAAATAAGTTCACAGGTTTACTTTGCCATTATTTAACTGTGTTTATCCCAGAGGCTCAGCACAAGTGTTTCAAAAGTATTCACTGTTCGCCTAAGTATATTTTTATTTCTGTTGGTGTAAATGTCCCACCTTGGGTATGATTTTCCTGTAGACTGTTAGGTGACTTTACCTCAGTTGGGTAGCAATGGCATTCTCAGTTTCTAAAAGTGCTCTAAAGAAGTCTGATTAAAAATAGGGCTACTTTATACATCATGCCAGCAGCCCAGTCTATAAAATATGCCTAATAAATACTTACTCGTTCAGGTTTGAGATTCTACTTCTATGGTTGTCCTCTCAATACAGAAATCTGGGTGATGAAAGACCCTCCTGAAAGTTACTTTGTTTTTAAATTAGTTTCTCTAACTTTGGTGTCTCCTAGCCCAGGTTTTCTTAGCTTCTGGGTGTGCTGCCACTCTGAGCCTCTTTTTCTCTCCAGTAAAGCACCTTTTGGTGATAACATGTATGGGCAAAACCCCTTCTTGTCATACAGGTGACTTATGTGACATGGGCTTCTGCAGCTGCAGTAGAAAGTGGAGGGAATACAAGTGATGATGTGAGCCTAGCCCCATGTGTGACCATACGGGAGTCTGAACCTGAACTCTCAGGTGAGACTCATTGGCCGGTGCCTTGTGCATAACCTAGCATGCCCACTCATACAATTAATAACATGCCTGGATAGCAGCTAACCCATTGTAACCTTTGTCTCTCTGGTTTAAGAAATGGTTTCTGTTGAAGGCTTCTTAATTTATTTGTATGATTTCCAGGATAAGTGCTGGTAGGATACCAAGGTTCTTTAGTATCTGGGGAGCGTAACTCAGCTGCTGCAACATGTTCACACCAGACTGTGCTAGGTCTCTGTTGGACTTGTGTTTATTTTTAATCTGGTCTTATACAAACCTACAAATCTAAATAAGATGGAGCGTGAAGGATGAATTACACAAAACAGCCAAACGTGAGCACTTCCATGTGGCATAGCCCCCACCAGAGGAGCACTGCAAGATGACTCCCAGGCAAACCAGAGAAAGGGAAAGACTACATGCGATATGGAGATTTTCTCTGTGTGTCAGTGTCTATCTCCCTAGGTTCTCATTTGATTTTGGCCATATGCCTCCTGTGCCTCTGTGGCTAACTCTCTGAGGCCAGTCATGGCTAAAGCAATCTTCTCTTTGGATTTCTCTAGAGTGAGAAAAGGAGACAGGGTAAGAAAATGCCAAACATTTTGGCCGAGCCAAATCCTGAGGGATTTCTTTCAAGAATAATGATTAACAAATGTTAGCTAACACTTTTCTGAAAACTCCTTTTTCTAATTCTTGCAAGAACCAGTTTGAGTCTGGAATATTAATAGTAACATTAATCCACTCAAGCATAAGCTAATGCAGTATTTGGATGGAAATGTCTGGTGGTTTGGAGAACAACTCACATGACAAGTGTAGACCTGGCTAGGCTGCCAGTTGCGTTGTGGCTATGGGCTGATGTGGTGCAGGAAGGGCCACCTGAGGCTGCATGGAGCGAGCTGTGACCCACATGTCAGCACTGCCCCTGCCTGCCAGGGTACAACCATCTCTTAGTTCCTCTTCCCTTTCTGTGACTTTGCCTTCTGCTCATGGTAAAGCTTGGCCAGCCCCTGTCGTGAGTCCCTCTGGCTGGGGGTTAGCTGCTCACCTACCCTGGAGCCAAGGTCCTGCTCTGACATGGCCTCCCTGCACAACTCGGGTTCAGGCTGCTGAGAAGATGTGAGACACCGCGCATGGAGGTCAGCAACGCAAAATTACCATGCCAGGAATCGCTGGCTTGCATGGTTGGTGCACCAGCACTGGTGGAGGGGGTGGCAGGCGGCAGCTCAGCACCAGGGAGGCTCCAGTCCAGGAGACTGTGGAAACAGACCCCGCTCCTCCTGTCTGATGCCCACCTGGCCAACAGAGAGACTTTGGGGCGTGGAGCATGCTAATGCTTAGCTTAGTAGTTTGTCAAATCCCATTTTTTAATGTGTGTTATGTAATAAATGATCACTGTGCTTTTGAGTTGTGCATGCCCTGTCTGCAGAGCCTCTTTGTGCCTGGTTAGAGATGTCCAAACTTACTCAAAAGAGAGGCCCTACCAGGTTTTGCACTGGGACCTACTTGTGTTCACCTTCCCAGCCCAGGTCTTCCTGTGCTGCTGGGGCAGGTTGCTCACCCAGCTTGGCAGAGCACATTGCTCTTCTCCACAAAGACAGGAGACTCACCATGCACGGTCTTTTAGTCTCTCTTCATGACCCTGGTGACTTCATTGACTACAGAGGAGATACTTCTTCCCTTTGATCCCATGGCCTACAGCCTCTGTTACTCCATCAGACACCCTAGTGTAAATTATTAATGTATATAAATTATTAATTTGCATTGATGGTCCAGAAATGCTACACTAGTAAAAAACCCAGAAACTTAATAAGTAATTATTAATGGAGCATCTTCACAGCTACCACAGATGAAAGTGGTCTTCCTATAGTCTGAAGTTACAGGACAGCAACAAGACAAAATTATGCAAATTGATCCGTGGCTCCTTTGTGCATCTTTTGTGTGACTCGCTAAATCCAGTGATGTCCAGTAACACGTATTTAGTCTGTGTTACTCGGAAAGTAATAAGACCTCATATACTGAAAATGCAAAATGTGTCTAGTATACAACTAATTAATTTAATCTCCAGTTTTTAAAAAAGTACATAACTTCATTTCCTTTTTTATAGTCTTCTTTTAAACTACAATTAAGTGGGTGTCTTCTGCATTTCAGAGCCTTTCCTGTATTTCTAGAAGAATGATTACTATGTCTACATGGAAAATTATAGAATACATATATAACAAAAATACCAGTAAATTTACAGTAAATGTTAGCTTGATGAGCAATGAATCTATTTCTGTATGTCTGCTACATCTACCACTAAAAGCAGTTTCAGTTACGTGTTTCCTTGATTAACACATTTTTTGATGGTTGAAGTGTAATGGAGCTATATTAGAGACCTGTCCTGCACTTGAAGTTTTGTCAGGAATCCTGAAGTTAAGAATAGGTGGATTTACTAAAAAATTAATCTCCTTTTTCCTTTTTCTACCTTTACTTTTGAAACATCTTCCTTACCTTTGCCTTATTATTCATTTAGGATGTTAGTTCAGTCATTCTCCACGTATTCCCTTGTTAGCAATTGTTCTACAAACAAAGAGTATCCACCCTGGTGCAGGGATACATCTGATTTTCGAGCATAATGCTAAAGCAGCTTTTAATTTGTCTGGTTATTGTATTTGCTTGATCACTCTGCCTGGTTTTGCAGTGGATATTTTTTGGTAATTAACCTAAATAAGCTTGCTGATATCACATATATAAAGAATAGATATTTCATTTCCTCTTACCCATGATTTGTATTTCAATTTCCTGTGGATCACAAACATAAAGTGAGGCAGCCAGCCCCTCGATGCTGCAGCCATCGCATTCAGCCATTTCCAAGCATTCAGCCATCCATTTGTTTCTGGAGGAGGGAGGTTCGCTTCCCATTCTGCTCTGCTGGCTGGCAGCATGCATGCCCCAGAATTTAAGATTATTTGCAACTAATTTCTGTAGCTCTCTGTGCACGTTGAAGGATTGGACTACTTAGTCCACTTTGATTTCTGGACACAGAAGTTCAGTGGACCTACACAACAATAAAATGTAGTAGTAAAAGGAGCTCCAAAGGCATGCTTTATTTCTGTTTCTTTCTGCACCTCTAGAGATCATCTCCCCGAGCTTTGCCTTGACTTTGCCTTGACTCAGCCTCTGTCCTGCAATATTTCTTGTAGCCCTTCACTTCAGTGCTCTGCCAGAGCGGCATTTCACAGCCACATGCTCTTTCAGCCTTCCCTCTCAGATGTATCTGACTGGAAAATGTGACTGGGAAATGGGACATTTGCCTGTACAGTGCTGCTGAGTGACAAACACAAGTGTGCACAATTTGACTGACCAGATGCAGAGAACTATAATTTTGCTTCATTTCATCCTTTATTCTTCTGAATGTTTGGACTTATTACACCTTTTTTACACTGGCAGCTACCTTCAAATTTTATCAGTAGCTGCTGGCATTTCTTCTTGGTTTTGTTTTTCTGTTGCATTTTTGTTGTCTGAGTTATGACTGAAGTTAAATCATATCAGCATGTTTTCTTCTTCTTCTCTTCTGATTGTTTCAGTGCCTGAAGTTTTCTGAACTGGGGAAAAAAAAATAATTAAAAATAAAAAGGATTCTGAAAGTGCTATGGTTTCCCTGACTTCTAATTCAATTTGTAATCTTGCTAAAAAAAACCAAAACACCAGAATCGCTAGAGTCAATCCTGACCTCAAAACATCTCTGCGTTTCTTATCTGAAGTAAAAACTCCTTTTATTTCAAATAAGCTTCTGCTAAAATCCTCATGTGTCGTTTCTCAACCAACTTATTTTAACTACCCTAATTATTCATTTTTGATTGGCTTAATCCTTAATCACCAGGAGCACAAGGGGGGCTTATTTGCCAGCAATGAGGAGAATCCCTTGCAAGAAACAGTTCCACGTCCCAGTCTCTGCTAATGCATTTTGAGTCCCAGAGTCACTACACAAAGCGGGTAAAGAGCAGTGGGAGCAGAGACCAGAACCCAGCAGTCAACCTCCCGCTTCTCGCTGCAGAAGTATTTGCTTATCAATGCGAGTGCCCTTTTTGCTATGCCAGGAATGGCAGGCCTATCACTTTTTGTTGTCCTATGTACTGTTCTAATTATTGCTCCGCTATGAGTGCATTTCGTTTCTCAGCTCAGCCGTCTCTCAGGACTGATTTTCATTCAGTACAAATGTTCTCATTATAAAGACTTAACATGAGGAGAATATAAATGAGAAGATGAGTGCACGCTAAGGACTTCCTTATACAGAAACTGTATTGATCAAAGGAACAGCAGAGTAAAACACATGTCAGCATTAACGTGCTCCTGTTTCCAGGGCTCAGACAGTTTCCTTTCCCATAAGAATGGGGTGACTCCTTGCCTCTGAAACCAGGCCAGCCTCATGATTTTGTTTAACTGAAATTAAAAGTGCAAAGCATGTCCATAGAACATTTTGGTATGGCACTAATGAGCTCTTTGAAAGCAAATGCACCTTCAGCAGTTTCAGGTATTACTCCTTATCAATATGTGAAAACTTCTGGAAGAATCAAAATTCCAAAAGTTTTTCACAAATTGAATTACTACATGACCATGACTTAGAACAATTTTCATAAAGTTAAAATAACAATTTATCCAGCTGCTCACTAATCACACAGCTGACCCACTTACTGTTTGGGTTCTGGGAGGGTGTATCCCTCAGGAACTGCTTTTGTCCGGTGGTTTAGGCCATCTCTGCTGCCTCAGGATCAGACAGCAGTTATCTCCAGATGAAAACCTCATCGAGCAGCCACACAGACCCTCTTCTGACCTCTGGCAGTCTGAGTGAGACCAGAGGTTTCTCTGCAAAGGAACCAACCTCTTTGGATTTCAGTAACAACCTTCCCTCTGCTCCAAAGGGATGGAAACAGCTGAAAGGTATGGTAGTGATTCAGTCCCTCATTTCCTCCAGCCTAGACAATGTGCCGTTAACAGCTGAACAGAGGCAGAGGACATTCACAGATAAAAGACTGCTTTGGAAAAGGTTCTGCCAAACAAAGTCCCAGGCTAGCAGCAGAGTGAAGCTACCCTCAGGCGTCTATCCAGCTACCAGGCTCCACCTGAGGCAACGGGATTCCCTCCTGGCTTCCACAGGGCTGCAGCTGGCTCTGCAGGTAGTGTTTCATCTGCAGGGAAAAAGTTTCAGTTTACGCTTCATTTCACAAGCACATTCTCAGAGATAAGTGAATTTAAAAAGTAAACGTGTTTTTACTAAACTTCAACTCAGAAGCTCCGCTGAGTGCAGTGTTCTATTGCTGTTCTATTTTTCCTGCTTGCTGACTACATAAATGTGTAGGATATCTCAAGACTTTCATAAAATAAGAATTCTAACAAGAATATATGAGTCACGTCTAGACTGACAAAAATGAAACAATATCATTCTTGTCACCAGAACGAAGCATGGTTGGCACTCTGATTCATGACACACTCACACGGCCTTTAGGCTAAAATAGTACACACAAAATTGTGCAGTTATAATCAGAAACTTCTATAAATACATAACATGAAGCCTCTTGAATTCTAACTTCCTGATTGTATAACCTTGCCATGAAGTAGTATTTTACCACTCAAAGCATCACACTTACTTCAGCAGGAGCCCTACTGAAGCCCTGCTACAGGGCATTATCCAGTGTAGGTCCCAATATCTGTATATCTGGACACAGCATCTGAATCTGACCTTAAGCTCCAATTCTTTTTAGATTTATATTACCTTCAGTCAACACAGAAACACTATTTAGTTTCCTTTTCACAAAGATCTTGATGCACTTTCATCTGCTGCATTACCATCTAGCTATCAGAGTGAGCATCCTTCTGCCATGTTCATCCATGCTTGGAGACACCGGTCTCTACAACAGTCTTTCTTCCTACGTAAGAGAATTGGTGGCTGTTGGTCAGGACTTACATGGACTTACTGATCTCTCTGGTTACTCTTAAACACCTCTGATGCAGCTCAACAGTGCAGACAATTTATGACAAGGGTTGCTCAGATATTGAATGTATGGCTTCTGCAACTTTTGTGCTCTATACCCGGACCAAGAGTAGATCAGGAACAGTTTCTCAGTGGGTCTCAGGCAGTCCAAAGACTTCCAGCTAGACTAGTCCTGGAAGCTGAGCTACTGCTTTTAAACCTCTCACAGACATCTCTACAATAAGCAGTGTAGAAATACTCCTGAGTATGAGCAAGCTAGAAGGTAGAACTGAAAACAAAACATGGACAAACTTGCACCATCTGTTTTGAAATGCCAACACTTTCCCGGAATAACCTGTGCATCACTACCTCAAGACATTCCCCAAAAGTGATTAATTAAAAAGCAGAACTGTTGTCTGAAAATAATTTATGAGTGTGAGGAACGCAACACATTTGTTCTGGTGTATGTGGCTCAGAGCTGCACACCTGTCTATGTTAGGTTCAGTCTCTGTGTATCTGCATTCTTCAGTGCTCATCTCAGAGCTCTGTACAAGAGATTTATGCTTTAGTTTGGTAGCCAAGTTTCACTACCAGTGGAAAAAAAACAATAATAAAAAAAATAGAGAAAGCAAGAAGAAGGGTTGTCAGAAGAGAATTAATCCAGATGCAGGAATCTTTTTTTATCCTATATTGTTTTCAATTTTGAGTAACTTAATAGTGGTCTCTTGTCAATACCAGAAATAAGGGCTATGGTTGGCATTTTAAAAGAACATGAACGGTTTAGAAACAAAAGCCCTGTTGACTTCCGTGGGTTAAAACACCTGAAAAATCAAAGACAGGTTTTAGTTGCTTAAACATAGGTAATCAGTGCCTTTTCAGAGGCTCTGGGGTATCCTCTAGCCCACAGTTCCTGACCCAGGAGAACACGTGGTGCCCACTCTAGGGCATCTTGCATGACACTAGCTGCCTATGTTCAGGCCATTAAAGTCCCCTATACTCCATTTTTTCAGAGCTGCTGTTCTTGATGCCATCCATAAGAACTGTGTCCGAGCAGAGTCTTTAACAACCAGGTCACCTATCAAAGTGCCTGGACATAAATTCAGTGATTAATTTCTACAGTTTTACTTCACTGTTACAAGCTGAATGATATAAAAAGGTATTTATTAATGGCAATGACTTATATGGAGGAATGGGATATGACAACCTGAAATTCAGATATAATACAATAAATTGTTTTCCTGTTTTCATAGCTGTCTAGTTATGTGTTGTCATTTTCAGGTTGGACCTAAATTTAAATAGCTACCTTTGAACAAACTAGTACTCACTAATGTTTGATATGACAAGGAAAATTATTTTATACAAGGCTACAGTAATTCCAGCATCTCTCCTCAGCCTATGGAATAAGGCAACAATTTATAGATCCACTTGTGAAAGTTGTAGGGTTTTTATCTCCAGTGATGACAGCAAATTCAGATTTTTTTTTTTTAATTCTAGAGCAAATTTGAGTCTAATTGTTAAACTCAAAATCAGTTTTGAAGTTGAAGAGTAGACACAGACCTCTAGGAAGTTGTGCTAGTATGTCCTTCTAATCCCATGTTGCCCAGAGTAGAAACTAATCTCTACCTTTGCAAAGTTTTTCTATTTAAAACAATAATGACTTGAGATTATCCTATCTGCATGGATTTCCTCATAGGATTCCAGCACTGAAGCTGTAGATCAGTATCTTGGCACAACACCCATAGTCAATTTAACGGCGTGATTCATACAAGCACTGTTTCTGTCAGGTCTGTTACTTGTAAAGTACTTCATTTTATTAAAGTCTACTTGGAGATGGGTGAAATTGTACATAAGAGTGCAAACAAAAAAAAATACTTTATTGTGAACATGGCATGTATGACACATATTTCAGAATATACTGTTATATATCAAATGAGAAAAAAAAATAAGCTCTGACGTAAGATAAATGACCAGTGTTTGAGACCAATGAAGAATATGCACATAGCTGTTCTAGGAGCACAATTCTGACATCAATCACAACACATTATCATATAGCATTTATGAGGAGAGGCAAATTGTTTATAAAAAAATTCAAATATTGGACCTACTCCTGCATTGTTGTACATCCAAAGCTTCAGTGAATCTTGCAGGTGTGTGGAGGGAACACTGAGAACAATCTGACACTTCAGGCAGCAGAAGGTAGATATGGAGGAAACATTAAAAATAAAAGACAAATACACTGTTCTACAAAAGTAAAAAGGCAACTATTATCCCAAGGAGTATTATTATTTTCACAAAAAAATCTTAATTGCAGCATCCTGACTCCATTAAAGCCAATGAAAGTCTCCCATTGAGATCAGTGGAGCCTGAATTTAATTCTGAAATTTAAAACATTCTTGCAATAGTGTAAACATCATCAGAAACAATATGTCAGCATCTATACAAGTATTCAAGTGCTGTTAACAAAAAAACAGACAGTGCCAACCTAAAATGCCAGTACATATCCAAAAGGCAGATAACTAAAAGAGGTTTTTCCAAATATACATTTTAAAGTATTTAAAAACATCAATTTTTTAATATTTGTATGTCATTGTGAGGGAAAGGATCTATGAGAAAAATCTGAATTATTTGCAGTGAAAAAGGAAGGGCACAGTGTTTGCTCAGATTTATTTGAAATCAGTATTTTTTCACTTTGGTGTCATGACATATACCTGCACATTCAAGTGTGTTTCAAAGCAGAGCTGAGGAGTGGCTGTACATCATCATTATGAAATATACTCATCTGTGCAAATATTTCAGCATGATTCCTCATGAGCCATTTATACCCATTCATATTTTCAGTTAAAAAAAACCAAAACCAAACAAACCAGAAAGTTCCTTGAATATTTTTTTTTGTCTTTAAACAACTCAATGAGATGTTACATCATGGCAATCATGCATTTGGAGATCCAGAGTCAGCACAGCTTTTCCATTTAATGTTAGAGTTGTGTCTGTCTTCAAACAGTTCTTTGCTAATTTTTGTGCGGATCTCAGGACTGGATAACAGCTCCTTTATCTGATTCAGTTTGGATAACAGGGCCTGTGTTTCTCTGTGCAAAGCTTCCTTTTCTAAGTTTGCTTCATGGCTCTTTCCTGGAGGAAGAGAACGATATAGTACATTTTATAACAAATAATGTAATCTAGAATCGTTGCTATATGGACATAAAGAGACCATATCTGATTTGGATAGTAGTAAGTGCTCAGCCTTTTGCCCATATTGATTTTTTTATAAAAAGGTACTTTGTCAAAAAATATAATTTACATCAACAAATGCTACCAAAAATTGAAGAACAGTAGAGCGTCACATTTAAGAGAAACTCCTGCCATATTACATACTGTGTAATAGGATCTGCAATGAATATCTGTAGGGGTAATTTTTAGCTTGGGGTTGACTGCTGTTGACTAGGAAACAGCATGTGCTCTCGCATAGAGCAAGCAGCCCTGCGGCAGTGCCAAGCCCTCGGGCGGAGGGCATCGCTTCCACGTATGGCGAGGCCTCTTCCACGGCCATTCACAACAATCCCATCAGTTTCTCTTCAAAAGCAAGAAAGGGACTCTTGGTACCAAGAGCCAGTGAAGACTGGAGCTGCCTGCTTCACCACTCTTGTCTGTTTTCCACCGTCCATCCCTCCCAGCATTCAACAGATTTTCAGCAGTGCAAGCACTTATTAAACCAGTAGACAGTGTCCTTTGATTCAGAACAAACTTTTGATAAGAGACTCACAAAGCAGAGTGCCTGTCACCCAGCACCACTTAGCAAATTTCAGTGGGGAGCTGGGACGTGTCTTTGTGGTTATTCTTGGTGGGATGTTTGCTCCCAGGCTTTTTGCACAGTGTTCACTTGCTGTTATCATTGTCGGTCTCATTCTTACAGTCGCCTGCTGCTGCTTCAGTTTTCACGGGGCTTCCATCAGTCTGTCTGGTTTTGTTTTGCGTTTCTTCTAAATATTGCTGTACAGCCTTCAGCACCGCGTTCTCCACCAGCCTTTTGCTGAGGCTCACCAGCTCGGCATCATCTGGCTCTGCTGCATGTTTTTCACCTAAGCGTCACAACAGACAAGAGAAGGAATTCATTGCCACAGAAAGATAGAGCTGTAATTGTATCAGGAGCCTCTCTCTGTCTGAGCTGGTTATTAGCTGCCTCTTCCTGATTGTAAAAAGTAATTTTCCCCCTCCTCAAGCTCTGAATCAAAAGTGTTTCATGAAGATGTATACAGTATAACAGATCAAAAATACTTCACTGTTCATCTTTATTGTAACGCTCCCGTAAAAGCCACTGGCGAATGCTATGAGCACCCACTCAGCTTAGGAGAGTAAGCATGCAAATTTAATTTCTCTGGCCAACATTCACCTCTGTCATCTAGGCAAAGATGAAGAACATGGCACACAATGAATTTATATTTTAGCAGCATTCTTAAATTTAGCTATCCATGTTTTGTGATTTTGCTTAATAAATCTTAAGTCTTCTATTTATTCATTAATTGCTTGTAATTCAAGAGTTTATTAGGGGAAAAATGACTAAAATATTCTAAGTGCGGGTTAGAATTTTTTTTTCAAAACAAAGTGTAAAATTTGGAAAACGCATATACTCCCTCCCTGTCTCTCTTCTGTCTTCTAACTTAAAAGCTCTGACATTAAAGGAATGCAAGTTCCAGCAGGTTATTCTTAGATACCTGCTGATAAAAGCAAGAAGCTGGTATTTCCCTGCTTTGTTAGGAGTTCACATGAATAAACCTACACAACGAGATAACTGTATACATAGTGAGGATTCTCATACCTCATTATATGTATTTTGAAATTGTACTTCTCCATGAATCATTTTCCTAACAAACTATATAGTCTACTACAGCATCCTCCTTTTATGAAGAATGCAGTCCAGGAAAAGCAGATTTATTGTCTGATTCCTACTGGCCACGTAATTTGCCACTTTGCAATTTCTTGCGCTATGTAGATAATGGATTCCCTCCGTCTATATTTAAAGGCCACACTTTTAATGTCCTTTTCTGGAGTTAGCGTTCTGCAACCAGTAATAAGGGGCTGCTTAGTCACACACATCTGGTGAAAGAGATACTATTGTATGCTCTCAGCACAAAGCTGTGCACTGTTCAATTATCTAAATTTGCTCTTTTTCATGTATGTAAATTTATTCAAGTTTGCTAGCACATCTAGATTATAGTTCTAAAAGACTTTTATTAATCTTCCTAGTGGACTGTGCAATCCAGGAGTGATTTCACTGATAAAACATAATTCATATGGGGATTTGAGAGGGAAAGGTAAAGAAAATTCTTCATTTTCAGAGGCAGCGCCTTCATTAGCTGTTAATATGATCATCCCACTCTGGAACAGCAAGACAAACCAAACTCTTCCAGTTCTGGGCCTCCACAACACTGTGACTGTGGGGAAGGAGGAACTGTGCTCTCCAGCTGAAGAGCCGTCAGACTAGACCCAAGTAAAGCATTTCAGTACCTTTCGGAAAAAGTTTTGAAAAATACTCTTAGAAGTATTTTAAGAAGCAGCCATAGGAACAGTTTTGGTTAAAACAGAACTTAAAAAATAAGAGAAAACATTAAAAATGGGTTTGGCATTTCCAAGAATAAACATTTTTGGTTAATATGTGAGTCCGAGGGAGGGACAGGCACTATTCCCAAAACCACTCAAACAGCTACATACTCCACACTCCAGCCCACTGCTTACTGTTTTCCTTCCCTATCTCCAAAACCTGGGAGTAATCCTATCTTTTAACCTACCTAGAGAAGGGACTTAATTCAGGCTCTCATCTCTCAGGAGACCTAAGATACATATGAGCAGCATCTCCTCCCACCTTTCATGAACTGATCTCACATGCTGCTTTGAATGCAGCCCTTTGACTCCAGATTTAATTTGCTTTTGTTAAAGATGTTCAACAAATGTTTTGGTTGTCCTAGTCTATTTATTCACTATGAAAAAAAAAACACTGTAGCTTCCAGTTGGAGAGTTTCTTATTTTTCAGAATTGCTAGTGAATCACAGAAATTGTTACTCACACAGTTCTAATGATCTGTCCACGCAACTCTGAACAAAATAAATGGGAAATATGGTGCTCAGTCACTCTGACACTTGACCCTGTAGTACTTAACATGCAGAATATGACTAATCAGTCACAGAGGCCTCCAGATAACACAAAACAGTAGTGATTACATTTACTCAGAATGTAATTTTACTGGTAGTACATTATGTATTATTCTCACAGTCTAAAAAAGGACAGAGGGAGGTCTTCTCTCATAAATATTTTCTGCAAAACAGTATTCACTTACCTATACATACATAAAATCCATATATCTTCTATTGCATTTAAAACTGCAAATTAAGTAGATAGCTCACTGTGTAAGTAATTTCTGAAGCATGAAAAAGGTCAGACTACTTAAAATTGGGTTTTTTTAAAAGTACAGTTTATATAGCTACAGAAGAATGTTTTGGGATTTTTTTGTTGTTTGTTTGTTTACTATTTTCAGACATTAATGGCTCACCAACAGTCCAGAGTTGAGTCTATAGTGCCTCCTAAGTGAGCTCTGCACTCTCCCTGGGAAGCCACACACAGGACATGGCTGATATGTGAATGTGAATCCATGCACACCCCCGTATGCAGGGCACCCTTGGATTTACCCGTCCGGCCACCTTGGTGGACTGGCACCCGGGGCTGTAGGATTCACTCACGCTCCGTTTACATTCCCAGACTCCCTAAGCAGCAGTTGTGTGAGTGTCTGTGCAGTGCTGAGGTTCACTGCCAAGGTAGTTGTATACTATTGTGTCATTCCTATTCATGGCTGTTGACAAAAAGAAGTAGGTCATGTAATAATAACAGGTATTGATCATCTATATTTACTTGAATATTTAACACACATACATGTCCTGTTTGTATCCCTCTCTCCATGCCGCTTCTGCTGCTTGTCTGCTTCTTAGATGTGTACAATTCCTTTGCAGCAGGCAAATGCTTTTTGTGTAGACTGTCTTACACTATTATCAGAATATCAGTAAAAAGTCATTGCAGATATGAATGTTTTAGATTTAAAAAGGAGGTTTAAAAATTGAGAATTGCTTTGTTTGTAAACTCTTTTCTGAAAAGGCAACAGATATACCATGTGCCCTGTATTTGCACCTATGCTGTGCCTCTCAGTATAGACTGTGTCACTACTTTATTTCTGTGCCTATGAATAAAAAACTTCCACTGCCTGCTCCTGCATGTGGCTCAGAATAAAAATAATAATTAAAAAAACCCCTTTAATTTTGTTTATCCTAGAATTCTCTTCTATAATTTTTGGAAGCTGAAAACAAATTCATACTCTGTGAATGTACCTCAATGCATCCATGCTAAGCAGTGCTTTTTATTACTGAAACTGAAGCACACCTATTGCCCTGAAATGACCACCATTTTTTACAAAAGGGAACAATCAACTGCACAGAATTATTAAAAAATGGCTTTATGATCTTACAACATGCTGCTAACAGTTATGGTCATGAACAAGATCCCTTAAATCAAAACCCAATTTGGATTCAAATTCACTGCTGTAACTTGCTACTGGACTGGGTCTACACTCAAGTCTACATTCCCTTACACTTTACAAGATCTATCTGGGTTTTGAAATACTCCATTGGAATAAATCAGATTTCATGGTCCTGGTACAGCATTTTCATCATTCTGACACAGCCTGTTTTAGAGTCCACATAGATATCTCAGAGAGGCAGGACAGTTACTTGGATCTCATAGACTCATAGAATGGTTTGGGTTGGAAGGGACCTTAAAGATCATCTAGTTCCACCCCCCCTGCCATCAGCAGGGACACCTTCCACTAGACCAGGTTGCTCAAAGCCTCATCCAACCTGACCTTGAACACTTCCAGGGAGGGGGCATCCACAGCTTCTCTGGGCAACCTGTTCTAGTGTCTGACCACCCTCACAGTAAAGAACTTCTCCCTAATATCTAATCTAAACCTACCCTCTTTCAGTTTAAAGCCATTTCCCCTTGTTCTATCACTACCTGCCCTTGACAGAAGTCCCTCCCAAGCTTTCTGCAGGCCCCTTCAGGTACTGGAAGGCCACTATAAGATCCCCCCGGAGCCTTCACTTCTCCAGGCTGAACAGCCCCAACTCTCTCAGCCTGTCCTCATAGCAGAGGTGCTCCAGCCCTCAGATCATCCTTGTGGCCCTCTCTGGACTTGTTCTAGCTGCTCCATGTTTCTCCTGTGTTGGGGGCTCCAGAACTGGACACAGGACTCCAGGTGGGGCCTTACGAGAGAGGAGTGGAAGGGGAGAATCACCTCCCTCGACCTGCTGGCCACGCTTCTCTTGATGCAGCCCAGGAAACGGTTATTGGCCTTCTGGGCTGCAAGCGCACATTGCCAGCTCATGTTCAGCTTCTCATCCACCACCACTCCCAAGTCCTCTTCAGAGCTGGTCTCAAGCCATTCTCTGCCCAGCCTATATTTGTACTTGGGATTGCCCTGACCCAGGTGCAGGACCTTGCATTTGGCCTTGTTGAACTCCATGAGGTTAGCACCGGCCCACCCCTCAAGCCTGTCAAGGTCCCTCTGGATGGCATCCCGTCCCTCCAGCATGTCAACCGCACCACTCAGCTTGGTGTCATCTCTCCCCTCTTTATACTACTAGTCCATTTATTTGTGAGAGATTTAGTTGAAGGAACCAAGAGTGGATCCCTTTTACAGAAAAAGTCAGCTTTACAAGCTTTGACCAGCTATACTCCAAGACAATGTCCTGCAATCCTTGCCTCATGGCTTCAAGATGCTGGGTTTTGTTTTCCTTTCCAACAACATGATGCCAACATGGGGCAAATTATAAAGGAGCCCCTTGGTATTTTAAATAGGTGACTGAGATGGGCTGGGAAGTCCGTACCCTGGCAGCAGAGGTTACAGTCTGCACCCTGGGCAGGGCTGTGGTAGCAGACATGCCTCCGTCTACCTTGTGGTTCATCAGTTTTCAAATACTGTTTTTTTTTTTACAAACTCTAGAAAGAAAAAAAAAACCACAAGGCTTAGTTTTTTCAAAAAATAAAAGTAAAATTCTTTCTGAATGCTGGAAAACATTTTTCTACTTAGACTGTGACTCTCGCTGACACCAAGAGGGCAAGCCAAGTCCCTGTTGCATACACGCAAAGCTTTCACCACAAGACTCTTTCTATGGTGATTCATCAGTGGCTCCAACTCATAATAATCCCTCACTATAAGATCATTTATTTTTAACCCCTCCATACAGGGGTAAAAGCTTTGCTTGGTGTGCAGCGTAGTTGGACTGTAAGGAAGGAGACAGCTACCCTACTGATGGACTAAAAAACCTCAGCGGATGACTATCAATTATTTCTGCATAAGGTGGGGCTGGAGAAAACAAAGGAAGGAAAATTAAAAAAAAAAAAGAAAGACAGATTTCAATGTGTGAATTAATACAGTTTGTGATGTCAGTGGTTGTGTATTTATCATGGTTCACTCTCTGTGTTAGCAGGAAAAAACCTATGAGTGAAGACATCACTTATACTTACAACACCCAAGCAGGTGCAGACTATTGCAATGCTGCTATGCCCAGCTGCAGCCTGTGGAAACATCCAGTTTTTGCTACAGTGCTTTTGTGTCTACAGAATCTGATTCAAAATTAAATGAAATCTCATTGACTTCCATGGTAATCAGATGAGGTTCCCACACCTATGTACTGAACTGCAAATGTCTTATACATCGGACCAATGTGTTGAACATTTTCTTTACTGAGGACTTCCAGATAAATTTGGTAGGCCATATACATTAACAGAACTATAGCATTAAAGAAATACCATCCCCCTTTGCCCTGCAAAGACAGTGACTCCACAGTCCATAATAAATTGAATAAGAAGCTATAAGCAGCCACCAGACCATATGCTTTCCACCCTTGCAACAGACTCTGAATGAGCCAGCACATTTGTCCTGGTTTTGCTAGGACAGAGTTAATTTTCTTCTTAGCAGCTAAAATAGCTGTGGTTTAGTTTCAGTGTAAGACTTGTTATGAGAGGAATGTTGATATATCAAGTACTGGTGTTATTAGTTGCTGCTGGAACCCAAGGCCACCGTGTTTGGCTGGTTCACAGCTGCATTAGGACTGGGAGGGAGAAGCACAGTGAATAGCAAACCCCAAACTGGCATTTGGATGTGCCAATGAGATATTCCATATCATATCACGTCATGTCAGTACATTAACCAGGGCTGACCAGAAATCGGGGGTATTCTCTCGGGGATCGCTCGGGCTCGCTCTTCCAGGGTTTCGGTTTCGGGACTGTCTGGGCTCCGGGATCACTGGCTGGCACAGGCTGGGGGTGAGCAATTGCACTGTGCATCACTCATTTGTATATTCTGTTATCACTCTTGTTATCATTTTCATTTTATTTTAATTAGTAAATAGCTTTTATCTCAACCCGTGAGTGTCCTTGCCCTTTTCCTTCCAATTCTCTCCCCTACTCCCTGGGCGAGGGGGAGAGGGTGAGAGAGCAGGCTGTGTTTGGCTGCAAGGTGCAAGCAAAAAGGGTGAATCCACCCAAACCACAACAACATTCAACATCATGGTTTTGAAGTAATGAACACAAACATCAGCATGTGCCCATATCTAATCAACACAATAAGCAGACAGGAAAGTCACAGCTCTGAACGTTTCCTAGTTAATTAGCAAGGACTTCCATGAAGTATCTCTTGAGTGGTCACTTAAGGAATTGGCAAAAATAAGGCACTGAGAGGAAGGGTGAAATTATAATCTCATTATGACAAGATGACATTTGTGTTGCCGGATGTTCCCACCTGATCTGAAGCACCATGCGTAGTGTGGCTCTCCGCTTGGAAATGTAACAAACTTCTTGGTTTTACATTATGTTGCTCTATAAATACAGGACTGTCTAACAAGGCAATACAGGCAATACCAACCTGTCCTTCATGACAAATACATGGGTTTCTAGTTTGCAGGGAAGTTGGTTTTTTTAATTTGATTTGGCCCACCATGGAGTAAATCCAACAAAACCAGGAATTTATAATAAAGAGGAAATTAAGGGTGTTGCAACTATTCAGGGAAGTGGTGCTCTTGCCAGTTTCAGTGATGACAGCACGAATACCTGGCAGCTCCCTTCAAGTTGGAGGCTTGGCAAACATGGCAAATGTTTGTTTTGTTTCAGAAAAAACCCTTTGAAGCTCAGTGATCTGACCACCTCTAACTATAAGTGGAGAAACAGGATGTGCTCTGCTAAACTTCTTCCTCCTACAGACTCTGAAGGATGAGATGCCACAGGCACGAGCCTTCAAAGCAAACAAACAAAAAAAAGGTAGCTAAGAGTCTTTACTCCTGGCATACCAGGAGGTCTGTTAAATATCATGGGTTTATTTTCCTATTAAAAGAGACCAGCTGACAGAGAAATTTCCTGACTCCCTTAATGCAGTTTAATGCTTAAGTGTAAGGAATTTTTGAGAAGTCCAGTGTAACAGGAAACAAAGATAACATGGCTGAAGGACAGAAGATAGCTTAAAGAGCTGTGAGCTTTACTCCATTTTCTCACTGATACTCAGGCAGAGAAACAGCCCAAGTTACAAAAGTGGTTTTATGTAACCAGGAACATCCAGTGGGCACAATGATAATGGGAGAGCCAAAACATCCAGGCAGAATTATGCACCATCCACAGTGCTGCCTGGTGCCAGCAGCTCAGGGGAAAGGGTGAACAGGAGCCACGTGGGTCGGGCCAGCAGGAAGAGCAGGAGAGTTCTTCCTCCCTGCAGGACACAGCCAAGGGGGAGCCTCCCGCTGTCTCAAGAAACCGAGAGAGAGAGAGACCAGGCTTCCTGGCTTCCCAAAGCTGAATTCTGGAACAGGACAGACACAGCAGTCCCTCATCTTCAATAGTTCTCCAGAGATAACACTGAGAATGTAACGCACTGTGGGAGACAGCTTAGGTTGCTTCTCCATCAACCTCGGCCACCAGTGACCACAGACAGGGCTGGATGGTCTTGAAAGTAGAAAATCACCCTGCTAGGTCACTAAGCTGAGGGAGGTGTAGGCCCAAGAAATGCAGCAACTAACCAAAATAGGATATACACAAATTTTAATTGCCAAAGTCTGAATGTGTTACCAGATCCTAGAAGTCCCTGCTTATGGACCAGTCAAGCACAAAAATCAAACGTTCACTCACAAGTGTGATGAGGGAAGAAATTTAATATACATTCATCTCTCATTACTCTTTCCTACCCTTCTTATATTCTCTGTGAACTTTAATTTCATTTCTTTAGGATTCATCTGTTACTATACAGCTTCCAATGGGACACTATTTTGGCTGAGACTTCTTCATGCTACTGGCAATTAGACTAAAAAAAGCAACCTTTTTGGACGAAGATGTTAAACACGTGTTAATAAGTGAATCTTAACAAGCTGCTCCTCCTGAGTTCAGAAAAAGATTCCACACAAACTCACACTATCACATGGTATGCATTTCTCCTCAGGGAAGGCAATTTTGAATATAATTGTAAATTATGGAGAGAAAAGTAAAATTTTAATCAACATGCATTTTGATTTAATTATTTCAATTGCAGTAACATGAGTTGTGAAACACAGCTGTATACAGCTTGAACTGCAAAAGGAAGATGAAATCTTGTCCAAAAAAGATTAAGTATAATTGCAATTTAAGAGGATGTCCAATAGTGTCCATAAAATACTATAATAAGGTGCAATTTTTCTGGACAAATGTCATTTGCAAGGTGTTTTTAACATCTCTGTAATCATAATTAATTAAACCCTAAATCTAATGAAAGAAGGTTAAAGTCACCTCTTTTGGTAGTAGCATCTCACCTAGGTTTGAACTGGTGTAACTACATCCTAAAGTTGTCAAAAATCGATGGGTCTAATCCTTTTCCCACAGAATCTTGCATGAAGGAACTGAACTCACTTCATCAGCTTCTTGCACAAACCATGAAGTTATGTATTTTTGAACATAATAGTAGTATTGTGGCTGTCTTTCGTTTCATGGATCAAGCCTACAGAATCTGACCAAATTTGTTAACAGCTTTAGGAAAACTAATGTAACACCCTTAATTTGAATGTCATTTAAAAAATGACTTACCATGGCATTTCCTATCTTAATCCCCTTTATCTATTATATATTTTGCCTTAAATAATGTATTTAGCTTTATTCTTTCTTTCCTCTGTTTTGCTTGCACATAACCTCCACTTGAAATGTGTTTTTTAAAGCTAGAATTTGAAGTAAGTTTCCACTCCGATTCTGTGAGATGCAGCTGTATAAATGTTCACAGCTCTACCACATATAGGCTTATGAAAGGTTTGTAAATACAAAATTTATTTTTAACACTTGGAAAGATTAGTTCATAAAAGTTTAGAACTCTCTTTAAATGCTCTGGCTCTGAACCCATAAAACTACTGCTCAAGATCTTGTTCAGGACAAGCTCTTCCTCAACTGTAATCTCTCTTCAGAAGCTCAAATATATTTGCTTGCAAGAACAGTCAATATTGATGTCTAAAGAAAAATATTCAGGTAAAATAAGCAACAAATTCAAACGTGTTTGGTCATAATAAATTGCTCTGTGTCATGGGGTTTGGCATCACCTCAGCCATATTAAATCAGAATAGCTGTAGTTAGAGTTAAGAATACCGAAGGTATGACTACAGTTCGCTTAATCTAATTCACAAGAATCTAAAAATTGTTGCTAGAGTACAGCATAAAGAGAGATCACTTAATGAAATCCGTGGATAAAAAAATTGAAACATTACCATGTCATAAAACTAAATTTAATGCAAGCAATCCACATAAAGTAAGCAGACTTTATAATCTAGGACAAGAAAAAAATGGAAGAGTAAGAATATTAGAGAACAACACTCATTTTTTTCCCCCATCCTATTTTCTTTACGAATAGTGCATATATACTAAGTTGACGAACAAGCATCTAGTAATCAAAATTAACATTATTCTTCAGTCTGCTTCATCATTAGAAATCTAGAATAATTGAGTCCCGATTATTTGTTTAAACCAGTGGGCCTTACTGTCATATCCTTCCTTGTGCTAAATGTCAAACAGTTGTAAAAGCATTTTGTGAAACAACATAAAACTCATAACCAGCATTTCCCTACCTAATAGCAACACTTATTTCACAAGAGTAATTCCCTAGAGCTCTTACACTGCACTCTAGCAAAAGAATAATTCCCTCTCTCTCTCTCTCCCTTCATATTTCTAC
Organism: Antrostomus carolinensis; assembly: GCF_000700745.2. Lineage (NCBI taxonomy): Eukaryota > Metazoa > Chordata > Aves > Caprimulgiformes > Caprimulgidae > Antrostomus > Antrostomus carolinensis. The sequence continues at coordinate 29,046 of NW_010327838.1, forward strand.
TTCCTCAAACTCAGCGAGTCAAAGCCTTCACTGAAATCAACCCTGAAAAACACGTCTGCTATGCCAAAAACTGAGTTAATCCTCACAATTTTTACCAGCTTACACTCTGTGCCATAATGGATTGCTCATTACCATTCTCTTTCTACTCCTTTTTACATATGCAAATTTTATCTCTACCTATACAGTACACACAATTCCATCCCTTCCTCTTCAGCATCCTAATATTTTTAATTCTGTCCCATTAACATCAATGGAGAACTGCTTACTTATGTCAGCTGGTCTCTTGGTCCTTTATTTCCATCAGGCTAAGCAGTTCCAATTTGAAGTTTCATCTTTGTTTCTTCATCCCCTCTTATTTTAAACTAATATTTTTCTCAGTTTTTCTCCAACTCTGAGTAAAAGAATATTGGATATTCATGCCAAAAATATTTTTTGCACTTCTCTTCACTACATTCAGAACCAACTGTGAAATCAAAAGCAGTTATTTTTTCTCCGCTCCAGCTAAACAGCAATTTATTTGATTCCAAAGCTCCCTTTCCACACAGAAAAGTTCTCCCACATCTATGTTGGGCTACAGGGGCCAAGAAAAGTTCATTAAGGATGAGAAGAAGGAAAGATGGCAATGGTTCCCCTCAAGAGCAAATGATATCATTCACAACTTTGAGATTTCCCGAGATGGGTAAATGCATATGACAGTTACATGACACAATGCAAGGTGTTTTAACTCCAAGAATGCAGTTATAGCTCAACATCACATGGTTATGCGCTGTTACCGTGCAAGGCATCAGAAGCAGTAACCCAGAGCATTTGAGAATTAGCCTGTCCTCACGGCAGCACCACATCCAGATATTCCGCTGCTGATGTAGGAGCTTATACTTGGACACATCTTACCAAGTTATGTGTTTTTATCCAAAGTGTAATCTTGTAATCTCTTTTTATTTTACACCTTCTATAGAGATGAGGGCTAGAAAAGGACCAAGGGAATGAAATTCAGCTTTCGAAGCAAAATGATGCATTTGATTTAGAACAGTTATTATTATTCATTTGCACTGAAACAGGCATTATAGGGAACGCCTCCATGATCTGGGCTGTGTTGCACCAAACCCTCGGTCCTTATTACCCCTGCCCCTCCATCCAAATGTTTCAGTCTATAACAGGGAACACACACAACGTGTGAATAGGGCACATACACTGGGTCAACAGAAAGTGATATTTATTTCATTAAACCAGAGGATCAACAGTGTTACAGAACACGCACACACCACACCAGATTTCATTTTAAGAAGAGAAAGATAATCCCAGAGTTTAGGAGGGTGTTCAATCACTAGAACTCACCATAGTCACAGGTTATATTTCGTAGAACTACAAGAATAAACTTTTCATTTTGTGCTGGAAAAAAGTCTAGCATTCTATTAACAATGTGTAAGAGCTGAGAGAAGAGAGGAAGAAAGGAACACATTTTTGATTGCATTAGGCTATACTGAAAGGTAATGGATTTTAAAGACAGCAAAACAGGTTACCCATTTGCTGATTCTCCTCAGCCACAGTAAGTGCTACAGAAAACATGCCTGATACTTAATATATTTTTGTTCAATCCTTGTGCTTTGTACTAAAGTGGAAAATTGAATAAAATACCACTTAAAAAATTATTGCTATGATGTGAAACAGAATGAGTAACATGATAATAGACCATGGCATAAGACATTTCTCCTCTTAGCAAAAGGATACAAGTTCTCTAGCAAGAGCAAATGAATTATCCATGCCTGAGGATTTTAACTCATAGGGAACTCGGCAAGTGCCCAAACGAAGTTCACCTGAGACTGGCAGGTATTCAAAGGGATTAAATCATCTGCAGAAAAGATAAATTTAATGGTGGATTTTGAGATTCTGGGGATTGGGATGCAGAGGAGATGTGTAATAAGGATTGAAATTTTCTCTATATCCATTTAGCACAGCAATTCCCAAGGTTCATGAGAGTTACAGGAGGGGTCAGGAACCTGACAAAAGTTCAGCTGTGTACGCTAACATCAGAGTTACACGTCTAAAAGCACTTTCTATTGTAAAAGTTTGGCAGTGTCAAATCTTATCACTGGTACGCTTTTAGCTACTTAAGGCCCAAGGACTTAGTCTGTAGTCAAACGCTGAGCAATTGAATGTATCGAAATCTCAAAACAATGCTTGTGGCATCCCATTCATTTTCCTTTTGTTAAGGCAGGATCATTTCCTAGCTCTTTTTCCCTACCAAATTCCATAACATATACAACCCTATACCCCAAATTCCTCTAAATCCCAGTCTCTTCTGTCAATTCTACAGTTCAAGCTTATGGAAACAGGATCACTGACATTTCAGGAAGAATAAAAATTATTAGGTATGAAAAGTTACTAAACCAGCTGCTGAACAAGCTGCCAGTATGCCTTACTACAATACTTTTCAAGATGTCTTATGAAAATAAGACACTTTACTCATAATAATTCCACAAAAAAATAACAGACCAGTTTCATCTAAAGGACAACTCCTCACTGGACCAAGGACCTTTGTTTGCCTTGTTTTCTTTGTTTGTCTGCATTAATCTGAAAATCTTGGGTCACAACATTGCAAAACACAGAGACTCTCTGCAGTCCAGCATCTGTCACTGACAGGAAGCTTTCCCTGAAACATATACAAAATGTTCTCTCTTGTTCTTATTTTGCATGATGCAATAGAAGTAATCCCATCCTATCCTAACGGTTGCTTAATCATGTTAACCAGTTCCTCCTCCTGCCTTCTGGCTTTCTAGCATTTTTTCCCCCTCCAAACTAGCTAGTTCCGATGGAACTTCGCAGCTCCCCAGGTATTTTCTGGAAGTGCAGCCTGGGCTCCTCCTTTGCATTTGGAGCATCATATTCTTTTGAAAACATAACCCTTCCTCCAAACTTCTGCCACCTCTGCTTCACGATTGTGCCTTTTGAGCTTTCAGGACAAAATTTACACTGATCTTTCCAGTGCAGATTTAGCTAGCACTGCATGCACATCATTTCTACTTCAGCTTTGTAGGTCTGGTGGCACCTGATCGTGCTGGAGGTGAAAAAGAAAGAGGGTTTAGAGTTTTGGTTTTTTTCCTTTCCCAGAGGTGAACCTTTTCCATAGATGAAACCTGTTTTACTCCATTTTTTAAAAGGGACTGAGTACAGCCTCCTGATCATTCCAGGTCAGTACAGAAATGCCAAATTTGAGAGTTTAAATATTTGTCCAGATTTTGGTTTCTAGAGACCTTTAATGAAACAGAATAAAATAACTTTTTTTCTTTCTTAATTATATGGTATCTTTAAGTGAGACTCTGAAGACCTTTTTTTTTTAAATATTTTAATAGTTTCTGGAATAAAGGTTAAAACATGCCTGCCTGCTTCCAGGAATACCACCCTCCATTAGAAAACAAAGTACTCAATTAGCTAGCATTAAGCATCGCTAATAAGACAGTAGAAGAGAAAAAAAGCACATTTAAAACAACAGGTTAGGAAGAAGTAGACAGCTGCCACATTTTGGTTCTATAACACTTTTCCACTCTCAAGTGTGGCTATTGTATTTCTGTAATAGATGCTTTTTCCATATATTACAATTTCTACATTGTGAGTGGCTCCACTCTAAACTCACGGGGATTAGGTTACAGTAGGACTTGTCATACAGCAATACAACAGGTCGAAGCAAACGCGTATCTAAATTGGTGTAGCTGTTCATATACAGTAACAAAGAATGGTATTTAATGTTTAGCATTTCATACTTCTTACTGGCCTGTAATATGGATGTTTATGCATAACTTCTGAGCAGAGACGAAAAATTCAACTTAGGTTCTATGTTGACATTAGACAAAATGTCTGTCCTCACAGTAACATGAAAAGCATCTCTGAAACCCAGTGTTGCATTCAGAGGTACCTGGCCATGTTTACACAGGTGAGCTCCACACTGCCAGTACCTGTTCTTTGGCTAAGAGGCCAGTCAGCACAGACCGGCCCAGGTCCATCCTATCCAGCTCTGCTGGCCTTTGAAACGGCGTGGCTGCATCCAGGCTGCCTGCTGGGACTGGACTTGGGTCGGTGCTAACTCCTGACCAGCACTCAGCAGCTGCTGCAGAAGGTGCCCTTTTGCCAGGGCCAGAACTGTGCCCAGTAACAATTTGTGAGCATGGGCAAGGCGGTCCCAGAGCCCAGGCACAGCCCCAGACTCCCCTTAATCCAGTGTGCAGGAGTCCAAAACACGTAGAGTGGAATGCAGAGCCGGGGTGTGCCTGCAGGTAGCAAAGCTGAGAAGTGCATTGAGCCATATTCTGCATTCATGAAACCGTTACTTCTGTGGACTTCCACTGGCAGAGGTTTTGACTCCAAAGCAGCCCAGCAAAGTGAAAACAGAAATATGAACTAAGAGCAGTTTCAGAGAGTAATGCAGTAGTAGCTGGAGCAATGTGTGTGCCAGAGGACAGGATTTGGCTCGTGACTCCAGTACAGCTGTAGGAACAACACAATTTCCATTTCCTCTTCAACTACAATGAAATCTTACTGCTGTAGTGCTGATTTAATCTCCAGAAGTAAGGAAATGGAAAGGTAAAATCCATAACTAAATATTTAGACTTTCTGATGCTTTTTACTTTTCAGGGCACAGCACTTCAGAAAACCATGCTGCTCCTTCTACTGCTTGGTGAGTAACAAGTGGCACAATTCATATAGTGAGCTGAGAGGCACCGTGCCAGAGCATACATAAAACTCAGTAAACTGAGAAAGGAGTACATCAATAACTATATCATAATGAATAGTACTAAGGTGATTTCCATTATACAGAATAAGGTATTTTGATGTTGTTCATTGGGAATACAGGGCAGCTTTTAATATTATCTGACAGCAAGGGCCTGTAATTTACCCTTTGGAAACCAATAAAACCATATGTTGTAGCATTTGTCTTATCCAACAGTATGCTGGGGTAAAGCAAGCAGAGTCCCTCTGAGAACCCAGTCTTCCTTTTGCTGTGGCAATGGTGTTACTAAGATAATCTTTAAAGCATTTTACCAGCTTAAGACAGAATATCTCATCTAGGTGTATATAGAGTGAATATAAAGTGTTTTCCACTAATGAGCAATGATGTTTAGCCTGCATACTTACAAAAGTATAAGAAATCTACTACACCACTTCATCTTCCTAAGTTGAATGTGTGCATACAGGACAACCAGCGAAGTTCCTCTCTTCAGTTCACCCAAGACAGGTTTATGTACATTTGTCTTTTGCCCTTTATCCTCCCTTTCAAACCCAAAAGGATATGGGATAGCAGCAGACACGCTGCTTAAGCAAACTAGTGTAAACGCAGGAAATATAAAAGCAATCTTATTTTCCTTCTGGGCTCTCTCTTGCTTTAAGAGATCACATTGGAAGTCTCCTGCAAGCGCCACGGGAGCAGACTACCAGCCTGATTTTTGATGCCCAGGGCTGCAAGAACAGTATTTCACCCAGGCTCCTTCCCTTGCTACGTACCTACTTACAAAGAGGATTCCAGATGGAGTTGGCAATTCGTTGGCTTGCCATCTCTCCAGTCTCTCTGATATTATTTATAGAAGGTCAGCTTTGAAATGGGCTAGCTGATATTCTCATCTATCTCGCTGCAGCCCTTGACTCCGAGGACTGCCAACGGACTGTCACAGCCACGACCCTTGGCAGGACGGGTCCTTGGTTGGTATAAATCAGCGCTATTCTTGCTCACTGCTGCTAAGGGTTTCGCTTGACATTTTCGCCACTGCTTGATTCATGCCCCAGATAATCTGTCTCACTTCCACGGTTTTATTTGCATGTTTAGCAAAAATTCTTAAACAGTTAGCTTGCTTCTAATTGAATGTTCCAATTGAAGTGTCCTTTAGACAGCTTCCAAGCACTGCAGTACCTAAATGGTAAATTATTATTGAAATTATTATTTGTAATGAATATAACCATTATTAAAATTCCTAGTTCAGTTACTGTGCCTTGGAAATTTTTCTGATATTTTATCACTACCAGAAAAATATAATTCTTATTGTACAGAAATAAATTTGCAGATAAAAGTAACATGTATTCTTATTTACGTTACATTGCAAATTGACAGACAATATTATTGCCAATTATTTCCCCTTTGCAAAAGATGAAAAGCCATTATTTAAAAAGAGTTATTAATTTCTATTCAAGTTTTTGTTCTAAGTTTATGCTGGAGATTTACAAAACAAACTAACTGCATTTGAAAGATTTGGCCCCATGAGAAATGGTATTCACCATTCTTTGGTTTGTACTACTGTTTGGTTTTTTGAACCAAGAAGCAGCACAATTTGGAATATTAAACGCAATTTTCAGCTGTAATCTGCAGCTGCTGGCCCACAGGAAGGGCTATTGGAATGCTATTGCTGCAGAACTCACTCTTACTGCAAATCATCCTAACGCTTCCTTTTCACTAGGCTGCTACACAGAGTGTTCTGGATACATTCTTGGGCCTCTCCCCCTCCCTAACAGGGCAAAGAAATGACCTGAGGTGGATGGACTTTAAACTGATATCTATATAACCTACAAAATACAGGGCTCAATTCTCTATCTACTGAAGCTTCCTGTCTCCCCAAACATTTGCCAGTCAACTTAATTAAAGGAGCATCAGTGTGTTCAGTAAGGAGAATAAGAAAATACTACTTTTCCTTTGGAATCTGCTCTTTTATTCATGCAGTTCTTTGAATGAAGTATCTTCCGGAAACAATGAATAAAACGCCTGGCTAATGTCATGCTTAGAAACTTCTCCACATCAGCAAGTTTCCAGTGCATTACTTCTCCATGTGGACTGCCTGACCTTCTAGCAAAGCATACCAAAAAGTTACTTGGCCATAAATTTTAAAATAGAGGGCAAAAGTAAGAAAACAAATGACTGCACCAATGTGCAGTAAAATGAATATTTTAAGGAAGGTCCCTTTCCTAGACAGAGGATTTTTCTGTCCATTTCCATTACAGTGCTATACACGTAACAGCAGCAATACTGCGTGGTACCAGTCATCATCTCTTGCTGTGTTTTATTTCCACCCAGAAGGAACTGCATAACCATAGTACAACTAATAGTGCATTTTTCACAATCCTCTCAACCAGCAGCCTGTGTTAGTCTGACAAGCATGCTGACTAGTTGAAGCAGTGGTGACCTTTGCATAGGCTCACTGAGATCACAGGCTCAGTTCCCATAATCTGCAAAGAAGCCTTCAGCTGTAAACAAAACAGTTTTAATGTTGTCTCTCATCTTTGCTCAATGAAAAATCCCATAACAGAGTTATCCACTGCAGTACTAACATGACTAAACAGTGAAGAATCTGCTCTGGTATAATTAAATAGATTATTTTATCTAAAAATGCACAAATGGCTCATATAATGCCCTTCACAGCAGAAATGAGGTGTGAACTTGCATCAGTTGTTTCATTTTCTTCCGTGGCTCTGAACATTCCCAGACTGGCATTAACTAATTATCACTTCTTTGTCAATAAACTAATTTCTGGAATTCTCAGAGAATTATGTTTTTGCAGATCAGAAGAGGATGGAGAAGCATACAAATATGAAGATAACCTTCCAGTTAAATATAAGCATGATAAACACCATAGGACCTTGGAAGTTAGCCAACCAAGAAGTACAGCACTTAATCCTGCGGAGCAGCAGCCATATGAGGCGATACAATCAGGAGGGAAGGCAAAAGGGACATATGTAGTCCGTACACCTCTCAGAGATGCACCCTTCCAACTATTCTTGCTGTACTTCCTGAAAAGCACTGGACTACAACCAGGCAGGTCCTCCTTGTTGTCTCCATCTGAGCCCAGGGTTAGGTACAGAGACACCATTTTACTGTCCTGAGAATGCTGAACTGAGTTGGAAGGCTGACCCATCTCATGTCCACAGGATTTAATGTCTGACCCACAACTATCAGTGGCTCAATCTGCACAGAAACATAGCTTCTTACTTTAAACACAGTAAAATCCTTTTTATTGCACCAAGGGAGTAGTACAGTTTTACTTTATCTCAGCATGAACGTTACTAATAGAGTCAAATGAGAAAGACACCATAATCAACCTATTCTGGTCAACACCCCGCCCCTGCACCGCTAATCCTTCCCACATGCAAGGAAAGCTTTAGCTCCTTGCCAGCCCAGCATCCTCTGCTGGCAGCAGGGAGCCAGCACCATCACCACCCGTGCACGTGTTCACAAGGTACCAAGACTACTCAGCACTTCGCAAGACTGAGCCCGTGTATTTCTGAAGCAACAGATATTCTTTACTAGATCCCGTCATTCAGTAGAAGTTACCATGGCTAGGTGATGCTTACCATCACATGCTCCAGGGTTTCTGAGGGTTCCTTAATTGACTTCAAGCAAAATTAGCCAGGTGAGTCAGCCAACGATGGAGGAAGCGTTTAACCTCACTTGGGTGATTTTGCCCCTAAGGAGCGCTCACATAACCTGCTCTGCTATGGATCACATACGCAGCGTGCATCACCAGTGCACAGTGTACACGACCAGGGATGGTGGCAGCGACGACTACAAGGGATCAGCAACCTCTTCTGTCACCAGTTATGAATCCAGAAGATGATGGGTTTTTATGGCCATAAAGCCATTATTGTTTTGCTTATCAAACAAGTGCCAGCACAGTGACTTTGTTTCTATCAACATTTATCTCTGACAAGTGAGGTTAATTAGTACTGTGTATGATCACGTATTTCTTGATAGGATTCACTATGAAAGAGGGCAGTTTACAGCCACCCACCACAAAGCACAGGCGGGGTCTCCAAAAGCGTGGCCAGTTTTCACCTTGAGAGTCTTACCAGGGCGGCAGGCATGCTAAAGATCACACAAGTCCCACATAGTGGGTGAAGAGGACAGTGATTGTAGCAAAGGCAAAACCCAAAAAGAGTTATCTTACACCCCCTCCGCCAGTCATTTATATGGATATAAAAGATATGTATATCTGTCCCTCTCTCAATGTGTTTGGGACTTAATACAGTTGCAGACATACTGACAGTAAAGTAATAGTAGCATGCAGATAGAGGATGGTGCACTTGTCCTCAATATGGAAAATAAATGCAATTTCAATAATACAGAAGGAAACTGCAAATAATTCTGCAAAATATTATGTGTCATCTGATAGTTGAAAAGGTCCTTTTTTTTTCCACCTACACAAAGCAATGGGTTGTTATTACACTGAGCATAAGATGAGCATAAGCTATTTACCCTTGAATATTTAAGCTAACAAATGGTCTAGATACAACAGACAGGAACAAACTGCCCACAAAAATATCCAGGAGGGACATTTTAAGAGGGTCTTAACCATTTGTGCAAATGTTTTTTGGAACTAGCTCCTGTAGCGTCAGTGGAAGACTGAAAACAAACCAGGACACTTTCTCATCTTCTCTTAGTGCAGTCAAGAAGAGGTGCTGATACCTGTCCCATTACAAACCTAGTCACCTATACTAATTAGCTAGTCCTGATCTTCTCCTTGCTACAACTGAAATTAAATTAAATCTCTTCCTAACTTCTCATGGGACTTTAAGTCCTTTAATACAAACAGGTTTGGTTTAAGGGCTTTGCTCTAGTTTCTCAGTGTACAGTAGTTACAGATCACTGTGGTCCAAAGTACTCCCAAATAAGGCCTTCAGCCCCACTTATGTCTTCATTTCATATATCAGTGCATGTTACATACAGATTAGACTTTTAACTGAATTCACAATTTTCACTATTTTAGAAGAGTTACAAATTAACCTGGACATTTTTTTGATTATGCACCAAAGAACTCACTGTCTTTGCTCATGTTTCCTTTCAGGAAAAAGCAGTTCTGACATATCTCTAAATAACGCTGCTGCTTCCCCCCGCCTCCCATCAGTAACAACTTAGTAGCAAGGCAACCACATTTGACTCGATTCACCTCCAGAATTTCTAGGCAAACACAAAACATCCCGCCAGGAAGGTGGAAGGGAGCCTAACATCTGCAATCTAATAGATTATAGAGCAAGATAGACTGCTGCATACTCGTGAAACAGTAAAACATAGTCTGGTTTTAAAAAAGATAGACGTTTGTGCTTAAAAATTCCTTATACCCAAATAAAAACTGTTACAAAAATTAAATTCAATAAGATAATTTAATTTCCTTCCATGGGTCACATATGCTAACAGGATTTAAATCTGGACTGACATATGTTTGTATTAAATACAAAGGGAGAAAAAAAAAAAAATCACTTTTCATTTAAAAGTGAAATGCCACCTGAAATTACTATAGATCAGACACTGGAAGAAATTCAGCAATACGTGTTCATGCCATGCGGGACTATTTTCTAGAAGCAGTTATTAATTAAAGAAAAAAAACTGAAACAAAACTAAAAAACCAAAAGTGTAAAGACATTTTAACTTCAAGAATGATTGACTAAGGCATATGGATACCTCTAACAGCATTTTAAAAACTCTCCAGTTTCACAGTCAACATTATTTTTATTCTCTTTAGTTTGAGATGACTATAGTTCTTCAGTTTTTGAGGCCAGAAATAGGCATCCACTGCTGAAGGCTTTTAAAAATCTCCTTCCTCCTATTTAAAAGCATGTTCTTCTATCATCCCCTCACGAATACCTTGCAATGAAGTTGAATTTAACAGTTCATCTAAACCCCCTATTTTCTCTCCCAGATTTTCCTTAAATCTCTGCTTTCCCATTGTCTTCACTGGCAGGTACAACTCTAGCAGTCTGGCGTCATTACTGAGGGAGCATTTTCAACAGCCCATGCCAGTCTGAAGAATGGACATACAAGTAGAGACAGATACTCATGATTCACAAACACTAATGACAGTCTTGGCTGTCATCAGGCCTTAGTTAGGCTTATTGCCTTGGCCATCAAACCTAACATTGCTGGTTGCAGGGGAGATAGGCTTGTGGAACTTTCAAATTTGACATGGTAAGTATTGAACATTTACTTTTGGTTGGGACCACTAAATTTTCTTTCTCTTCTTACAATAGAGAATGGAAGCAATATTAGCAAGCTAAAAATTGCCACTCTGAAGTTCTGTGAGGGAAAAACACAAATAGCACCTAAGTTGTTATTCAAAATATCATTTCAATGAGTGCACCTTCCCTTCAAGCTATGTTTTTTCACCCACATCATGCACCTATTGTGTGTATTTTGTGTGTATGAGTGAAGAAACAACATTACACAGGGAAACTGGTAAGACAGGAAAGAATTTAAGCACTGGAGAATGGAGTGTATATAGGACTTGCCAAACTCAGCTGATGAGTGTGTGTTTTCACATTTAGGGAAGATGAAGGGAAAAGGATAGCATCTTTACAGCACCAGAGCAGGTATCACTTTGAGCAACTACGAGTTAAAACCTCACAAAACAGAAGTGAAAAGGACACACAGCCTGCAGGACAGGCAGCTATCAGTACTGGAAACTAGTTAGACAGCCTGGCAAATGTACAAGGACTGTTTAACAATGGGGATTGACTTACTGTTTGTGGTAGGCAAACCTGTCCTGTCTCTTATGACAGAAAGTCAGACAATGCATCTTTTATGTGGCTATTGTACAAATGCAAAATAATTAATGATAACTTATAACAAACTGCACATTTGACCAAGTCATTGATTTGCAAATGTAACTTTCCAGATTTTCAAAATCAGTTTAAGACCTAAATAAAATAGTTGCATTTCATTCACTGAACTTTCCTTTACCCACAAAAACTAATCCTTAGTTTGATACAGTTGGGTAATTTTTGGTCAGGCCCAGAAGAGCAAGATACGAACCGAATGTCACTGGCCTGGCTGTGTGTTGGAGCTTGCCTGGTTCCCACGCACAGGGTACACAGCTCCAGGTCCTCTGTTCATTTACTTATTTCCACAACTATCTGCATGTGTTATACTCAATATGCACCATAAGTAATAGTGTATAACAGCTACCAAACAACAAAGTGCTTAATCTCATTAAATCAAAACATGTAAGAGTGCTCACACTGGTATGCTCTGCCCTCTCATGTTGTGAATCAAATCTTTTAGAATGCAAATAAATTTCATGTTCTACTTTGACATGACCAGTCTTGTTTCATAGCAGTAACTGTCTGACCTGGTAATTTTGTATGTATTCAATATTCAACAGTCTTTTTTAACAATTTCTGGCCAGTATAACAAAGACTGAAATCCTTGGTTTCCTACCTGGAATCAGGTAGCAAATGGACTGACGTATATAGAGCTAAATTGAAGTGTAATGATGCTTACCTTGCAAAATGCTTTCTTTTATGCCACATTAAAAAATATCCCACTATCAAATTAAAATAAACAAACGTCAGACCAGAAATAAGCTTCCAATGAGATACTTTTAAAAAGCAGTTAAAGATCAGTTGAGATAATTTCAAAAATGAAAAAGCACTTATTTAGCATTGACATAAGCAAATCAATACCAGTTCTAACTCTAGGGCTACCATACAAGGAATTCCTTAATGATCTTTGAAATATGAAGAATTGTTAGACTATACATTAGTCTTTTTTTGGAAAGGAATATACACTCCTTCAAAAAACCCTCCTTAAACATAGCAGGCTAAATTTTAAAACCCCCATCAAATTCACTGGAATTGAATATTGTTGAATGAGGGAAGAAATAAACTGCTGTTTTTTGGTTTTGTGTTTGCTTTTTTAAATAAACAAATTTCAAATTTATAGGAACCTGAGGCATCTCTTGTGCAAGATTAGGGTAATAATATCAATATGTTCTCATTTTTTGTATCTAAAAATGAAGAAAAAAATAGTTATGCCATGGGTTATTTAAAAAGTGTTATTTGGTAAAGGACTCAACATAGAATTCATAGATGAATATACAGAAACACAGCATTTGGAGATGCTGATTCAGGTATCTGCATCCCTGTAGAAAGCTCCCCAGCCTTAGAGTGGTCACATTGTCATTCACCCAGACAACTGAAAGAATAGATTGTGAAGGTCCTAAATGCCTAAATTATAACAGCTTCTACTCATGCTTTACTTGTATCTCTGTCCCACAACCGGTGGTGAGGACAGATACTGTTTTCCTTCCCTTCTCTGCAGAATACTCTTTGCTCTCCAGAGTACATTCTGGGAATTGATTTCTATCAAGTGCAGCAGAAAAACTGTTTATTTAGCTAGTACTCAGTAAACCAAATTGGATTTGTTGGCGTGGATAATAAGGTTCTTCACAAAATACGTATTTAAGCTGTAAAGTTCCTTGCCAGAAGATAGTGCAGATACTAAAAGTTTATGTGGATTCAAGAGGTGAATGGAAAAATTCTTGGAAGAAAAATTTATTAAAGTCTTTTTATTACCAAGGATGCCACCCCACTTCACAAGGTCCACAAGCTTTGAATTGCTGCAGCATTGGAGCTATATTATGAGGAAACACTTTTTTATGCTTGTCCTTTTCTAATGGTTTTATTAGGCACCCTGTGCCTATGATGCTGGGGAGAGGGATCTTAAATCTGGTCCAGAAAAACCACTCTTGTGACCTTGCCATAACCATAAAACTTGGATAAATGTTTTCCAAGGTTATACCTGTATTTGAAGATAATATGAAGGTATGTGAAACACACACTGTGTGTGGATAGAAGGTGTAAGCAACTGGCTGGTTTTTTTGTTTGTTCGGCTGGTTTTTTTTAAACAATACAGATCAGGCAATGGGTTGAATTTAAATTCCATTCAGACTTAACAGGACACATATCTAAACTGAAATTTTTAAAAAGTGTGCCATGAAAGCAGTGAGCTTTCACCTCACTCAACACAAATACGTACTATGTAACAGCACAAGATAATATAACTTATCTTTTAAAACTACACTATATATGAAATTGAAACACTTCCTTACTAAGTCATGAACTCCCAGCCATTCAACAACTGGCATTTGTCAGCTGTGTTTAACTTGAGGCACCTCAGCTGAAACAAAACTTATAGGAAGACCATAATGAAGTTTGGACATTTGCATCTTCACTGTGACTGAAGCAAATCAAGTAGCACAGCGAGCTGCTGTTCACTGCAAATCCCTGCCTTTGTTTAATTTACTTTTTGTTTCTCGTATACAACAATCACATGATCGTGATTTGCACCTGCATGTTTGCCAACCAGGATAAGTTGGTGGCAATAAAAAGCCCGAGTTAATTTCCCAACACAGTTAGTTTAAAGGCCATCATGATAATACGATAGCAAGATGAAAAATGGATGTGAAAGTCACTTCCTTCTGCCTGTTCCATGTGCCCAGCATCAAACCATCCATCAAGCTGGGACACGGCTGCGCTTCTTCCCACCGCCCAGAGGGAGAAGCAGGCATGGCAGAAGAGAGGGAGGGAGGGCAAGGCACCAGCTGAAAGGAAAGCCCTTTCTCTTCTCTCTTTTTTCCAGACTGCTGGACTGAGGAAAAAGCCCATCATATCCACATCCTCATCACATACTTCCTCTGTCTGAGCCTTTTTAAGATGTCTCAGTCTATCTTACTCCCCCACAAATGGTGGTAAAACAGTGCCACATCTGTTTTTTTCTCCTCATTTCACACACCGCCCTCTTACCTTGTCCATAGCCAGATCTCCTTGCTTCAGATTCCCAACGTTCTGTAACTATCCTTTTTGTCCCTTCCTCATTCCCGGGGGTTTGTGCCACACCTTTCAGTTGCTACATGCCAAAAGCCCACCTCTTTCAAAAGCCTTTGTAACTTTGCACACAGTGGCATCTCCTGAAATCATTAGTTCGACTATAAGCAGTTCCAGGTCATGCTACGCTAAATTTTATATTCACTATATGTCCCATTCACTCACAGGAGCACATATGAAGAAAGCTGGTGCATAACAGGTAACATCAGAAGAAAAGTCAAAAGCAGTGAAGTGATGAGACCAGGAGAAGTAGGATACAGAAGAATCTATCGCTTTTTTGTATCTTTTGCTCTGTGTCAACAAAACAATCTTAAAACCAATTTGTATTGCTGTCTGTCTTCTTCTGTTCTGCATATAGAAGTGAGATGCACTAGCTACTGGCTTTTCACATAAGGACAGTCTGTACTGGCCATGTGATAAAGTTTTGAGAATATAAAAATATTCCTAGCCATTTTCCCTAGTCAAAATTTACAACATTTACCCCCATACTACAACCTGTAAAGGAAAAACATTTTAAAATAGCCAACTCATTTTCTTGAGGCTGTCTTCTAGATTTCTTGCACTATTGGTGTACTCATTTATTTTTTAATTGATGGTATAAACTCTCATTTTATTTATGCCTAGATAGCTTCCTGAGTAACAGGAATGAAAGAGAAACCAGAGCAGAAAACTGGATTTTCTAGCCTAAGCTAATGAATTACATGAATTTCGTTAAAACTGATTTCAGACACAATGTGACAGAAATTTGGCTGCATCTTCTAGAAGAAAGGTTGAAAATATTTCACTGAGCAAAAAGTCAAGAGTAAATATTTCATTGTGTAACCAAACTTAGGACAAATACCATTTTCAGCACATAATTTAACAGAAACAACATTCTAGTCAAATAAGCGAGCTTGACTCAGTGCACCAAAAGATGAGGCAATCAGAATTGCTTCCTCTAATTCAACTTGTATTTACTTAACTAAAAGCAGAACCAGAGGTATATACTTGACAGTCACTCCAGACACTACGAGATGAATACATGAAGTGTGACTATTCCCTCATTGGGTCAGCTTAACACTACACATCCAGCCAACACCCAAATGGAAAATGAACTGATGATTCCCTTCATCATCTGTCAACATTATCATCAACAAAATCTCTACTCTTTCTATCTAATGAGCATTACCATCAACATGTGTGTGCTATCAGCACCAAAACCTTCTCATGTCTAAATTGCACTTGTTAAAATAGGACTTGCTTTTCAACCTTTTTCATCTCTGACTCTGAACCACACTTGCTGAAAAGGAAAACTGAAATACTCACTTTGGCTACATTGGTGTAGAGAAATGGACTGCTAGAATGCTTACAAACAAACCCAGACATAACTACTTATCTCTATTACAAAGAAACCTTATTCTACTTAGTGGAAATACTGCTCAGTTTGGCTCCACCTCTCCCCACCCTTTCTCTCAAAAGCAATTTCCCCAGAGGAACAAACCCAAACCCAAAGGATGCCGGGGGCAGCGGCACCGCACCCCGCTCCCCACTTACTGATTTTTTCCTCCCCTCTGGAGAAGGGAAAGCAGCAGAGCTGGCCCATGGCATCCACGCCTTGCTTTCGTCCTCTCTGCCTGCACCTCTAGCGAAAGCTCTAGGTCAGGCTGCAGTTTGCGAAGAAATTGCTTATTCTGCTCGGGAGCGAGCGGGAGGGACTGAGGGAAGGAGGGACTGAGGGAGGGAAGGAGGGAGGGAGGGAAGGAGGGAGCGGCAGGCTCGGCTCGGCTGGGCGCGGCTCCCCCCCGCCGCGGCAGCCCCAGCCCGGGGGGAACGGGGAGCACTGGCACCCCGCACCATCCTCCCCGCCCTGCCATTTCGTCTTAAAGACAACTGCCCGATCTTCCTTTCCTCGTCCTTATCTTAAAGGAGAGATCGGCACTTAAAAAAATGGGCACGGTCTGGGCACCGTAACTAAGGCACCGGTCATTTAAAAAGCGTGTGGGTGGCTCCGTGCCCTCTGCCACCACAGCTCCGCGCCACAAAAGTCTGCTGAGAAACGGGGGAACGTGGTCAGATGTATATGAAGCCTATATATTAAGTATTTATACTCAATAAATGGGCTGTCGTTCTCTCCACCCGAAGCGAAAATGAGGTTAGTAAGACTAAGCGAGGTTGAGCTGCCGGAGGAGCAGCCGCCCTAAGCGAGAGCTGCTGACAAACCCGCGGGGCTTATTGGTGGCAGCTCAGGGGGATTCGCCACCGACTGCAGCAGGAACAGAGCTGGTCACCTCCACCCCAGGTTACTGCTGCCCTTCCTTCTCAAGAGGGTTAGTCTTACAAGTGTGGGTGATGAAGGTCACCTGGTGGACATAACACACTTTGGCTCTTCTCAGGTAATAAAAAACTAATGAGATGCAACATCAGTAAAGAGTAAATCAGAGATTAAAGATGAAAAATAATCACAGGCAGTCCTACAGGGATTAGTACTAGTCCCAACATGACTCAACACAGTCATTAATTACTTGAAAGTAATTACTTGAAAAGTAATTAAGTTATTTTAACATTAATTACTTCTAAGAAATTAAGTAATAAAACACCTGAGAGTGGAAATCTGGCACACACAGCAAGACAAGGTACTAAATGAGCACAATCTGTATAGGTTTGGCAAACTGAGTCTATTCATCAAAAGTATGTAAATAAAACCAAATGTAAAGACACATATTTTGTTTAAGTATCCTTGCATTCACCAGAAGCAAAAACACCAGTTTCCTACCTACTTTGTCTTGTGGTTCCTTGAATTTCTAAAGGAATTAGACAAACACTATTGAGGCGCTCGCCTGCTGTTAGCTACCAAGGCATCCTTGCAGGGTAAGAATGTTGTGAATATTCCAGCTCTCACTGCAAATAGCTGTCATCACAAACTGTTCTGTTAGACAACAAAGGAAGTACATGAGCTATGTGGCTGAGAAGAAGCTCTTCGGTGCCCAATGAACTCATATGGAAGACTGACCCATGGTAAGCCATTCACAATGACAACAGTCCCTGGTTGCCCCATGTCTCTTAGAATTTGAGGTCATACTACAATTTTGCCTTCATCATGAGAATTAATAAAATCTCTCCCTTCTAGCTGGATGTGTATTTCTTATAACACATAGATATTTAGTATTTTGAGACTTCTACATCTGTTTAATTAACTAGAAATTGTGGGATTACAGTCTAAAAAGTCTGCACACACTTTCCTGTCCAGGAGATCCAGGAAAACCAATGGTGTTTCACTGAAAGATCATCTGGGTGCACTGGAAAAGCAGCCTTTCATGGCTGCAGCCACTTTGCTTTTGAAAGTAATTTTTTTTTTCATTCAGAATGTAAAAAAAATTTAGAAGAAACCAAATCCACAAATACTTTCCGTTAAAAGACCTAATCTTGCACACCTTCTCTGGTAATACCTGCAGAACTGACACATTTTGAGCATCCACTGAATATAACAGAGAGCCTGTGATAGCAATGGTTCTTAACATTCAATATTAACGTAAAAGATGGATAAGGCATGCACTTGTTTTCCTTATCGCACAGATAAATTAAATGATGAAGCTTAGATGACACTTTTTTAATATTCTTGTTTATATTCTAAACACTGATATTTACAATTGAAAAAAAGAATCCATTTACCACACATTGAGGGTATGAATTCTGCTACTATTAACCTGCAATTTTTTAATGTTCCAGTTAGCATGACACGCTTTCCAGAAAACCAATTATTTAATCAGTGGGAGAAATTCTCCACAAAAATGTCTCGTGCTTCATACTCAAACTACTATTTGATTAACGAAATTATCTGTCTGTTTTCCTAGATGTAAGAATCTCAGACTGAAGAATCCTAGGAATATTTCATATTTCTTACAGAGATAAGTCGGCTTATCTGAGAAGAACAAATGTAATACATTTAACATATTTGTAAGGCATTGATCCTTACGAAAACAGAATTGTCTTTAGGCAAAGTACTATTCCAAAACTAAAATGCACTAAAATATGGTTGCAATTTTTAGAATTCTTTTCCATACTACTCTGTTATTAACGATAAATAATTAATCTGCTGTTTAAGTATTATCTTCCAGTAGCAGAAACAAAAAATCAGGATGGTATACATATACATAAACATCATTTTTAAAATAACAGTAACAGTCATTAAGTTCTATATTCATAGAAATTCATTTCAGCTGTGCAGTTGCCTCACTTGAGGATATGCTGTCAGCCTAACCAAGGGCAAAAAGGAAAGAACATGACCCATATTCTACAACATAAGTGAATTCAACATGCATACTACAGGGCATAAGTGAAGCCAGTCATCAAAGCACAGAGAGACTATTTCTAAGAGTGAGCAGTATCTTCCATTCTGCTCAGGATCAAAAAAAGAAAACAGGCAACATTTTGGGCAAGAAAATAAATGTTCTCCACCAGGAAAAGTTAACAAAAATCAGAAATGTTCAAGTAATACATCAAGCAATAACATATATTTTCCAGTTTTATGTAGGCATAATCTCCTTCTATATTGACAGATCACATGTACGTACTACCCAAATTAATATAAAACTGCCGGTGCTGTCATTTTTTGACAAGCATGTTTCAAAAAGCAGCATCAGAAGCACAAAGTCCTTTTGTACCTAAAACCAAACATCCTTCTGGTAAAACATACAATAACCATAGTGCTTACTGATTGTTTTCTAAGCAGTCCTGGCAATCCACGGATCTCAGGCTGACAATATTAAGCAATTCTGGAATAGTCAGAGCCAGTGACAGACCTCTTTCACCCATCTACAAGCCAACTTTTAGCCAAAACTAACAAAGCACATCAGTGCAAATGCCGATGCAGAGAAGAAAAGGAGGATCCAAGGAGGGCCCTGGCCTTTTAACCCATGCCAAATCATTGTGCGTGCTCTAACTTGCAAGATGAGGGTAGGGACTATGAAGTCAATTGAAACCTCCCCAGCTGGGTATGGTCCATCTTAAATATTTGGGCATATATTCCATGACAAAGGTGGGCCTGATCACATTTTCAGAACTTTGCTAGCTCAAGGGCTGTAGTTGTTCTGTTTTGACATCTCTTGAAATTTTGGTGAGAAGCACAAAGTACATTTTGACAGAAGTTATAGCACAGCCGCAAAGCTTTCAGCTGTTTCAGGCACGTAAGTGTGACTGGATATAGAATTTTAATAAGTCTAGCCATATGAAACAATCAAAGTATTATTAAAAATGAACAAGAGACACTGGTATGTATTTTTGTTGGGAGGCAGTGAAGCTGGAGGGCACGTTGGGACTGAAGCTGAGGGGTAAGGGATGGCAAGATGCCACCCTTTATCAAGAACTGTTGCCTAGACTAGCCAAGACAAACCGGTGCAAAAACAGCAGACAGAACTACTGGCCTCCACCAAGGAGAAATCTCAATTTTGAATCTTGGGAAGTGTCTCTCTTCAGAGCAGACAAAGACTCAGAGAAACTTAAAAATATTAATTTTAAGAAGAGGCAATTTCAGCCTTCTTAATGTTCCTAGATACTGTTCAGCTGATCCAGAAGGAACCTAGCAAACATTTTTTTAGATGATGCTTGCGGTGCAAGTTATGTACAAAGTGGGTGAGGAGGAAAAGCTGATCTGCATTTCAACTTAAAAGTATTTCTGCATTCAGAACCTAAGCTGTTCTCAAGCTTATGTATATAAACACACACGGAGTGCAGAAGATAGTGTGTCACTCTAAGTGTTGTTTTGCAAGCACCTACCAAATAGGAGTTACAATTCCCATCTAGAAGAAAAACCAGGGATAAACAAATCATCTGCTGGACTTCCCAAAATGCACACATTTTCCTACCGTGTTTGACAGTGCAGACTATGCCCCCATTTCTTTCTGATGCTTGGTTTGCAATGCAATATGTAATTCTATCAAATTTTCTATTGCGTTCTTCTGAAAACACTTCCAATTCAATTCTTCTGGAGAAAAAGCTGAAATAACTAGACTAAATGAAAGTATTTGATTTTCTTATTTTTCCATAGCTTAAGAACATTCCTAGAAACATGTGCTATAAAGAAAAAATGATACTGAGTTGGCATTTGCATTCTAAACCAGAAGTGCCTATTTTAGCTATGCTTTTTAAAACCACATTAAAATACTTCCAGGGAAATCTCACTGCTAATATGTGTTTTACAACACTGCCTTCTAGAGAGAGACTCTTGCTCCTATGCACTGTAAATCACTATTTCTGCAAGCTCCATTTGCTGAACTCACTGTACCTTTTCAGCAAAGGCTGGGACACCAGCCACTGATAAGCCTGCCTTCTATTTTAAGTACAACCTCAGGGCGAGGCTCAAGACCAGATCTGCCAACTGTCCAGATTGTTTACCCTCAGGAATGCATTCAGAGCTGTGTTTAGAATAAGCCATACAGCACCTCTGGGTGAAATTCCCAAATACATTCAAGATCTGCAGAGTACTCACAGCACCCTTCTTTGCAGAATGGACACGTCTGTCAGTGGTGTGTATGTCCTGAAGTATCCCATCTATTCCTGCAGTGATTTTACCTGGCTGAGAGCAGGTGTACAAAAAGGACTTCAGACAAGAATGTGTCCTGTTTGGCATATGAGACTTGCAGATAAGCCCCAAGACAATGACAACATGTAAAGCACCTCGCACTTCAGGGTCTTCCCAAGGCTCATCTTACAAGCCTAAGCCTTTGAGACCTATCAAGCTTTCATTTAATTCTATATTCAGCTAGTTCCTGCTGTTGTGGAAAAGAAAGATTAAGGAATATATAAAAGCGAGGGGACCATGAAGGATATGTTAGTTATTGTGGGAGAAAAACCCCTCTAAATTCACAAAAATAAATTGAATCTCTTAGCTTAATACGAATTATTAAATGCCACATGTGAAAAGAAAAAGTGCCATTTAAGTCAAGGCAAAAATTGTGGCACATATATACGTTTTCCTTCTAAAATTCCAAAGGTGAACTGAACAGTTGAGATAATGAAAAGAGTTACGATCATAGCCCGGCAGTCTCTCACTGATTCTGCCAAGCAGTAAGTAGCTAGAGACAGGGTTAACCTGACTGTGAGGACACCAAAAAAGTTTTAAGGAGAACATAAAAACTTTCCCTTACTTTCAACTTACTTATTGTACTAAAATAATGATAATTTTTTTCTTATGTGTATATAACGTAAACAAGAGCAAGATGTGGCAGTGGCAAGGCTCTAATGACTCATGTTCTGATATCTAAATTGGTAAACCCTAATTTCCAGCAAATTATCACTACACTGTTTGCCTTTTTTTAAGAGGACTTAAATTTTTTGCCCAAATGTTGTTCTGAATATTTTCTTTACTTTCCTAATTACATTTAGCATTTTAAATGCTTATTTTGATGAGCAGGAAACCCTGGCTACCAATAAAAAAAAAGTTAGAGGTCTGTTCTTGTATTTCCTTCCCTTGTTCTCAGTTCAAAGATGACAGATTTTTACATTTAAAATAAAATGCAATATGAACACACAGCATAGTGAGATATTTTTTGCAATGTACATATTTTGTAGATAACTATGTTAAAACTTGCTTTCTGGAACACTGAGTGTTGTGCACAGCATAGAAGAACAATTCTCATTTTTAAAAAAATCTATTAGAACAAGCAAATTGAATAAACTTCTTAAAAAGAAGAAAAAATTACTAATAATAATTTTCTTTCCCTTCAAAGTTTGTCCAGAAAGTCAGTGAAATGCACTGACACTGTACCACAATTTTGTGTGTCAGATCTGCTAATGCCGCTGACCCCAGTCAGTATTTAATTGCTGATGTATTGCTCTTCATTAGGGTTCTATACAATATTGATCTATACAAACCCAGAATTCTTCTGAGATTTGGAATATGTATACAAATGCCAGCCCCAAATTTAGCTGGCCTAAGGCTGCACAGGGAGGCCCTGATTACAGCCCCTTTCCATTCCTGTTGCAACATTCCTCAGTATTGCAACTGTTCCCCAGTCTCCTACACTTGGAGCTCCAGAGTCCAGATTTGTTAACTTTCTGAGAATATTACAAAGTTCCTTTTCTCCTGCTTGTTAAAGCTGCTGGTAAGAATGTAAGTCAGGACAGAGTTGAGATTTAAGGTAGTCCTTTCTGCAAAATTTACATTTATTCAAGAAGTACTTGACAGTACAACAGCAGAAGGCTCCTTAAATATGTATTTTACAGCCTGAAGAAAAAGTAAATGTTGAAGAGACAGTTGCCTTATGCTCTTTGAAGTTCTCGAAATCAGCGGTAATAGATTATGTCTGCTGACTTTCTGGTGAAAACAAACCCCCAGCGTTTTAGGCAATTTTTCAGTCTTTTGCTGTATTATTCTGGTATGCCAGTGAAAACATGGTATTTGTTGCTGTGCAAATAAATACTTAGCATTAAAGAACAGAAATGAAGGGACCAATGCTAGTTACTGTGCCTTAGAGCCATGTTTTTAAGATTGTATCAAAGGCTTTTCATGATTCATGAGAGAAAAAAAGGAAAGTAGTATAAAGACAGCAAAGGAATCCATGTAAAACTTGTATTTAAAAAACCACAATTAGTAAGGTTTTGATGTTGTCAGCTGATAGCAGTTGCTAGATTGCTGCACCTTAATATGGTTCACTGAAATCTGCCTGTGTTTTGTCATTTGCTTTAGTAAACTGTATAGCCAACCAAGGAACATACCTTAATCAATCTTTGTTCAGATTATTAAAAAAAATAATAATTCTGAAAGAAAAGGATTAACCCTTGACTCCCTTTCCTTTGAAAGAACCCATTTCACCTCAAAGCTTTCCAGAAAAGGAATCTCTAGATTTTAACAGATCCTTAAACACATCCTTTTCTTTCACAGCCAACACTCCTTTCAAAAGATGAGCCACAGTGGGAAGAAGGTCTGTGAATGGTGCAGGAAGAAAGAAGGATGCTCTGACCAGTGACCAGCTTCAGTACAGAGAATCCTCAATTTTTAGTGCTTGATTAACACACACACGTGAAACGTGCAGGAAGTCAGAATGATGACCAAGATTGATATCCAGAGGAATTCTAGCTTCTTCCATGCCAATGAGATGAGAAAGCAACTTAGTCTTCCAAGCAGTTAATTCTCCACCATTGCCAGGGCTTTGACCGCTGGCAGCAGGCAAAACGTCTTTGTTCCACACCTGCACCACATACCTGCAAGACTACATAGGAACATCATCTTTTCAGCCTACCTAAACACGTGCAGCTCAGCGAGGGGTGACGTGGGCTAACAGCCCATGCACTATGGAACCCTCTCTGGCTTTATACTTCTTGCAGCCTCAACAGCTTTTTTTCAGAAATTCGTCAGTCCCCACCTTGAGTTTCAAACAAAAATAAAGTATGGACCCTTTGCCTCAATTGTTTTATCTGATTTATGTGCAGCACCGTGGCTTCCATCTGAGATGCACAAGTTAATTTAAAGCAACATGTGTAATGTTAAGCCCATATCTACACCAGTTAAAACTGATACCTGTAGCACAATCTTCTGCGGATAGCAAATGCACTGAACTGTTAAACTCTGCTCTGAGTATACTAGTTAAAACAAACTTATTTCAGAAACAACTTTGCTCTCAGTCCTTCCTAAAAAGACAGAAATGGGGCAATGGAAAATATTTCAGGATCTAGCCCACATATTCTAGAATATTGTAAACATTTAGTCAAGCAATCACTCACTGATCAATTGTCATTTTAAAAAGCTATTTCTTTCCAATTTTTTTCTTGCTGTTTTAATTTCAACTATGAAAAGGAAGGGAAAAACAGCATGGAATTTGAAATGTTCAATCTCAAAAACAGGCACAAAAAAGTGCCTTCATTATTAATATATCTTTGCAGAAAATGTACTGAATAATCTGAATTTATGACTTGCAGGTAACCCCTTAGAATATGGTCTAGCAACACATCATAAAGACACCGCCAAAGGATTGGAAGTTGGATAACTGTTGGTTGAATTTTAACTAATTCAATACTAATAGGTATTACACTGCCACAGCTGCCTGTGTGTGAATGTATCGGATTCATCATCGTGAAGAGAAGTGCCAGATAGTCTCTGCTAAAAGATCAGAACAGGCAGTAACACTGACTCATTTCTTATGGTATTCTGCTCCAAGGTTTTCTTGAGACCAAAGCAGAAAATCCATTCTAAATAGAAAGGAAAGAAGAACTGGGATTGCCAGCCAGCTTTTGCTTTTTCAGATGACTGTGAACTGAACTCCTTTTGATTAGTCATACACAGATTCTTGTTATTCCCTTCATACACTCTTCTCAGAAAAAACCTAAGTAACACAAATATTATGTCCTGCCCCAATGTTACTAGAAACCTGTGCTGAAACCCAGTCATTCTTTTGCTACAGATCAAGAGCCTCCTAATTTTAATATCGATTTAAACAAATAGTTCTGTCAGTTTTCCATTGGCTTCCAGTTACAGATGAGGTAAAATATCAGAGTTCATTAAAATAATGTAAACTTAATTATATTATTTACCCAAGAGACTCAACATTAACAGAATATACTTACAGATTTAAAATTCAAATACATGCATTTTCAAATAAACTCAAATCAATAAGTTATTTTGTAAGTCATTATGTATAAGAGTACTGACACCATTTAATCTGAATGTTATGCATACCTGGAAGAATTAAATAGTAAGAACAAGTGAAGTAAAGCTTGTGCAGTATGGTTTTCTATCACATGTCTATAAAAAGATGTAGAAGTGGTATCTACTTAATATAAAGTTGGTAACACTGAAAGTGCATAATCTGAAAGTCTTCCTAGAAATCTATGAAGTCAAAAGTGAGCTAACAGCTAGGAGTAATTTACTGGAAGGTTCTCAAAAAAAGCCTGCTAGCACTACACCTAGAAGACTTCCTTGTATCCTCATTTAGAAACATGCTTGTTGTCCTTCCATCTCAGTTTTTAAGATTTATAACTACGAGGGAAGTGTATGCTGGAATTTTATTTTCATATATGAACACTTATTCTATTTGTACAAAAATTATATCATTTTGACAGAAATATTCAGTCTTAAAAAGGAATTCAAGACTTGGGAGCTTTGACTGAGATGCCTACATTAACCAAGTACAACACAAGTAACTGTGTGGGCATCCCTACATATTTCTTTACTCCAAGGACACAGTGATATTTATAAAGGTCAAAAAAAAAGGGAACATGATTCTGCATTTGCTGTCATAACAAGGAGAGAATACGATATCTACTAAGTGAAATAACAAATTCTTTCTCCCTTCCTCAATGTATCGAAAAATATTTCTTTACAAAATGTACTCATGTATAAACGAGCTTTAAAAGAAGTAAAATGGTTTCCTGTGTTTGCTCTGGATTCTATTTATTTCCATAAAATTTCTGTGTAATGTACAAACTACAACTGTGTTTCCCTCCTAGAGAAGGGAAGAGACATTTGTTTTCATCCTTAGCAATGATAAATATGTTTTGGAGATAGAAGAAATCACTGGCCACACCTTCAGTATCTGCTCTGATTCTTAAATTGCTGGTTTATACTAATTGATAAAATAGGATTTATCACTTTAATTATAATGTTAAACATCAACTTTTTATTTAGGTGCTAATGAAGCTTTTATATAAGACTGCAAAAGATAGCATAGCTTAAAAAATAAAGATCACATATAAAAGACAATAACAACATACATCAAAGAAGATGCTCCCTGAAACAGACATTCATAAACTTGTCAGTATGTGAGACTCTCCGAACGGTTTTGCAAGGAAAAGGAACGTTTCCCTGAATCATGCACTAACAATACATAAGAAATCAAACATCTGGGCCATATACAGTCCAAAACCTAGCATGGGGTATGTACTGTGCAGCTGGTAGGAAGCAGCTTTGATATATGTCAAGGTACCATACAAGTCCTGTAGTCAAAGGCTGTCCAAACCCACATTCGATTTATCAAATGCTTTTCTGGTGTGCTTTCTCTTAACCTCCTCCATGGGAACACCACCCACTTCTGTGGCTAAATTGATTACAAGGTTTCCAGCAAAAAAAGAGCTGCTTAAAAGGAACATTTTGCATTAATTACCTCACAGTAAAGTAAATACCAGGAGTTATGTTATGTAGACATGCATATATACAAACATGCAAACACACAGACATACAGACATATATATATATGTACGTATCAACCCCATATACTGATAATTTGTCTCTAATGAATACCAAAAAAAGACAAACACCAAACAGAGCATTTAGACAGGAGTGTTGTGTCTGCATCCAAAAACTGAATAAAAAACACACATTCTACTATTGCCCAGCAGTAGAAGTAGCCATGTTCAGAACTGGTTCAGTCTGAGCAGTCTGGGCTCCACCTCCTTAGGATCCAGAAACTCCCTTTTCTAAATGGCCACAAGATTAAGAGTCCAATGGGGACTTTAACACGGTCCCTGTGACCCCCGTAAGACTGGACACTCCAAGAAATTGTACTTCTCCAGAGTAGCAAAGAAGTCAGATCTCATAGGGCCAAACAATGAGCTCTCCCTGAGCCAAGCCAGACTCGGTAATCCTGTGGTTATTTCATAGAATCATAGAATGGTTTGGGTTGGAAGGGACCTTAAAGATCATCTAGTTCCAATCCCCCTGCCATGAGCAGGGACACCTTCCACTAGATCAGGTTGCTCAAAGCCTCATCCAGCCTGGCCTTGAACACTTCCAGGGAGGGGGCATCCACAACTTCTCTGGGCAACCTGTTCCAGTGTCTGACCACCCTCACAGTGAAAAACTTCTTCCTAATATCTAATCTAAACCTCCCCTCTTTCAGTTTAAACCCATTTCCCCTTGTCTTGTCATTAGTTGCCCTTATGAAAAGTCCCTCCCCAGCTTTCTTGCAGGCCCCTTCAGGCACTGGAAGGCCGCTATAAGATCTCCCCGGAGCCTTCTCTTCTCCAGGCTGAACAGCCCCAACTCTCTCAGCCTGTCTTTGCTCCAGCCCTTGGATCACCCTGGTGGCTCACTGCCAGGGGGATGGACTAGATGACCTTTGAGGGTCCCTTCCAACCCAATACATTCTATGATTCTATGATTCTATATCCTCAAAAAGAAAACATATATATGAGAAGCTCTGAGTAGATAACTAGATAACTGCAAGACAATTGGAAGATGTAAATGACTGAGGTAACAGCTAATCCAGCTTAAGGATGGTAATTGAGATATTTGGAGCTTTGCATCCCTACATCTTGGGTAATATGTCAGGAAAGGAAATTACAATATATAGAAAATGGTATTCACCAATAATAAAGATCACAAAGAATGCAGCATATGCTTCTAAAAGAGTACATCCACAAGCAGGTATATTTGCCATGTAAAATAATGATTGCTTTATTGCTTTCGTGTGTTTAGATGGTCATATCCTGACAACCATGTAATTTTCTTTCGCACTTTGATTTTATATTAACTCTTCCTAGTACATTTTTTCACCAAAGAATGCTTATATATGTCTTGACAAAAAACCCCCAAACAAACAAATTATAAAAAAGCAAAGGTTCCATCCTGAAAATTATATATTCACATTGATCCAATGCAACTGCAGTACAGTATTAAAAATAACATTTCTAATATTAAAGATACACTAAAAAGTCTCCTCTTCTGACAAAGGTTGTATAACATCCCAATCAAGTGATGGAAATTTTTAACATCCAATGTGTTTTGTGTTTGCAATGAGATAGATAGGAAAGGGGAAGGAAAACTATAGGGCTTGCCTGCATTTGAAAGATAAGGGAGATTAACACTGGCTGGGAATTTTAAAGTACTAAGAGCTGTTTCTGAATAATTCCATATGTGAACATTCTTATTTTGGAATAAGAGTGCTTTGTTCCTGTTCAGCTTGACCCACTTTCCAAGTGTATTTAATTAGGAACAGTTTTATGTGTAAGAAAGCCTTTTGTTTGTTCTCGATTAATGCAATAAAGTTCATTACCTAGGGTTTCTGATTCAAACAACTTAAAACATTTGAAAAAAACCCAAAGAACGAAGCTATGGAAACAGTGCCTAGGTATTAAAAAGAAATTGTGGCATTTTCACTGTTTCCCTAAATAAGTTATTTTAAAGGTAAAAGGTTTTTCAAACAGTCTTCAGTCAGCAATTACTTTCTGCTGTAATCTGTAGGCTGTGGATGGTTACTCAGAATTCTTTAAGAGAAATCTGCTCTTTGCAAAATACAAAGTTACAGCGAAGGTTTTTAAAAGTATATGCCAAAGGGTCAACTGCAGTGTCTCAGCACTTCAGATATCAAGCTATTTACCTGAAGTAAAACCATGCAGCCTAGAGAGGACAAGAGGAGCACACTCTTCCCGCACTCATAGGTGAGCCAAATGCAGGTGAACAGAATCTGTAGTGCCAACTCAGGCTGTCAAGCTCAGCACTGTGCCAACCACATACACCCAGATATCTGCTCAGAATGCAAGTGGTGTGAATCCACACTGACTCAGAAAATACAGTGTCAGCAGGTTTAGAAACTTAAAAAATTGTAAGCCTAACTTCAGGTGTCTGTAAGTATGTCTAGTAAGTAGGTATACATGTTTGACCTAGGCTTGGTGCCACAGCTTTGGCCACATAACTCTCCTGACCTACTGATGCTTGTGTAGAAATTAGTACACAGTTAAACACTATAGCATCAGCCTGGAGATGCAGCAGCCAACACTTGAGAAGCAATAAGAACAGCTTCATTAAGCGTTGTCATCTCCATCTGATCCCAAGCGTTCCTTGTCTGTGGCACAGCACATGCAAGCAGGGTACCTTAAACCACTAAAGTTATACCAGAGTGTTTATGTCATGAGTGGTTAACACATTTAATCTTGCAATGGAAGAGATGAGGAATGTTCAGGTAGTATGAAAGGCAGCATAAAAAGGTTATTTCTTATGCACTGCTCAGCCATTTATTGTTGGCTGTACATGGCAAGGTTTGGCACCGTTCTGCCTACAGTGGTTCTATTCTAACCCACGTCCTCTGGTAAATTTTCAGGCTGTGGGTCAGGGGGATTAAGCCCAGTGCTGGACTGACCCCAGCTGGATGGCTGACAAATAAGGGCCCACACACAGACTCAGACTTACTTCACTAAGAAGAAATAGAAATTTCTCACCTATGTATTAAAGCAACATGTTTATGAATTGTATGTTGCACCCTCCCCAAAAGTTCTCTGTATTGCATGAGTGTCACCCTCCAACCACTCGTACCCAACAGATCCATGTAACTGTCCTATAAACAGACGGGTGGCTCAGATTTCTCTCCTTTTATTAAATCTTAATTAAGATCTTAAATGTTTGATCTTCATTTGAAAAACAGAAGATCACATACTATGTATTCAGCAGGTCCTGTGATGGCCCTTGCAGATGTGTTTAAGAATAGATTAAAAATTCAAGTAATTTTTCAGGCTACTATTAAGACAATGATGTCATGTTTCAGCTTGTGGCTGATGTGATCTTGCTATTACATTCCACTGCTTCCACAAGGAACAGAGCATTGCCGCTTTCTCGGAAACAAGAAATGACACTATATGCCACGTTAACAATGCTTCTGTAACTTCTGTCACATTTTACCTTGAAATTATTTCCACTGATAAGAAACTACTTTTACAAATACTAGGGGCTTCTACAATATTTTATGTACAGTCTAGGATAAGAAAACTACTGCAAATGAAATTATCACCTGTTTATATTCATTGCTGAGTACTGTTCTGAAAGAGAAATAAAGTTGTGCTATTAAGAGAAACAAGCCCTCTTCCTCAACTACTACATTTTTATGTCAGTAATTGTATCATCCCTGAAGAACTGATCTCTATTGATCTGCAATCATGTCTTATTTTAGAATACCTGATGGGGATTAGGTAGGAAGCGTAGTAAATGCTCTCTGTGTAACCATGCAGCACACTGGATAAGCTCTTCACTTCTACACTAACCATCAACCACTGAAAAATGGTGACATTTGAACAATGGAAAACTGGCTTTCCTTTCACTCCATGCCCCTTGAACTACTGAAAAACACTCCTCACAGGAACTGCAGATGAGCTTAGTTCAGTTATGGTGAATCAAACATACCTTCTGTTTGATGTTAAGACTATACAATAAATACGTATCAAC
Organism: Antrostomus carolinensis; assembly: GCF_000700745.2. NCBI lineage: Eukaryota > Metazoa > Chordata > Aves > Caprimulgiformes > Caprimulgidae > Antrostomus > Antrostomus carolinensis. Next base: position 59,791 of record NW_010327838.1, read on the forward strand.
AAAAACAATATCCTAGCTGGGAAAGTTTTAAGAATGAAAAATAATTACCTTTTACAGATCTATTCAATGAAATAATATTGCATATTTAATTTATTCCTCACCTCCTAGGCAGTCTGTTTACTTTTTGCAATTAATATATCTTAAAATTAATGTTTTATATATTTCCAATGTATTTTTAATATATTATATTCAGGAATAAATTAGTTGTTTGGAAACCAAAGTCTGCTTGAGGAAAAATGTCGTTAAAGCAGAAATACTTAAGATAGAAAAAAGCTGCTGTACGTTATTAAATTGTATTTTATAGCATACTATGTTTTGAAAAATCAATTCTCTTTTTTATATACGCAACTAAATTTTCAGTAATGAATCACATTCTTAACAATGTCAAATATGCTTTTATGCTTTCCTGTCAGATTTACTTCATCAGTTTTATCCCACTGCCTGCACATATTTTTGAAAGTAATTTGTGGAAAATCTTATTTTCACTTATTTTCAACTACTGATAACAGCTTTGGCATGAAAACACATCACTACTTCAAACAACTTTTTGTTGAAAATAAAAGGACAATAAGCTTTTAGAATAGCATCACATTATGGTATTTTTAAAATAAAATTTCAAAAATTACTATGCAATAAAGCAAATACTACATACCTCATAATCACAGAATCATAAATCACAGAATCACAGAAGGTAATGAGTTTTTGCTTACTTTAGTACTAGGAGATGCATATCACAGAATCACAGAAGGTAATGAGAAGTTTTTGCTTACTTTAGTACTAGGAGATGCATGACTGAATTCTAAGCATTATGTTCCTGTCTTTAAAGCTTCCTGTCACTTTCTAATAAAAAGCTTGTTACACATTTGCCAACATTAAAGCACAAAGTCAAAGACTTCCCTCAGGAGGCTGAGGAGAGACCTTATTGGTCTCTCCAACTACCTGAAGGGAGGCTGTAGAGAGGTGGGTGTCAGTCTCTTCTCCCAAGTAACAAGCAATAGGATGAGAGGAAATGGCCTCAAGTTGCGCCAGGGAAGGTTTATATTGGATATTAGGAAAAATTCCTTCACCGAAAGAGTAGTCAGGCATTGGAACAGGCTGCCCAGGGGTGTGGTGGAGTCACCATCCCTGGAGATATTTAAAAGACATGTAGATGTGGTGCTTAGGGACATGGCTTAGTGGTGAACTTGGCAGTGTTAGGTTTATGGTTGGACTCAGTGATCTTAAAGGTCTTTTCCAACCTAAATGATTCTATGATTTTAGGAAATCAGAATTTGTCCTCAAAACAATGAAATATTATTCTGAAATTAAAATTTCCACTTTCAAACCATATTTACATTGGTTATTTTCCTCTCAGTTAGCTTGTTCTGTCCCATATCCACACATAAAATGTATCAATACAGCTTTTATATTATAACTTGTATTACAAAATTAATATAAGAATGCTATCTCATTATGAAAAAAGCTGTACTAATAGTCAATGCTTCAACAGCAGAAAATTATCAAATACACAAGAAACTGCCCAATATAGTGATACAAGATGAGATAGGTCACTAGTGCTAAAGAGAACATCCAACAAGTTTCAATCTAAAACTAGTGAAAAGGAATTAATAGGGGACGACCACTCTTTTCTCAGTAGTGAATGGAAAATATTTGATGTGTGTAAGAAACCACTGGATCGCCACTTTCTAGTCACTGTCCATAAAGAGCCTGGCTTCCAGGTTATTAACTAAAATGTTGAGTGTTTCTCTGCCATGATTAAAAGAATCGTTTTTATAAGTCAATATTCTTCCACATGACTGCTAAGAAATAGTGCTTTAGGGAA
>NW_010327838.1:61631-71475 GCF_000700745.2 Antrostomus carolinensis
GCTTTTTATGTAGGCAAAGAGTTATTAAGCACACTGCATGCACATAACTGCAGCAGCTCTGGATAAACTCAACACAAACAGTAAATTAATTAATAATTTCAAATGTTAAGTAAGAGCCCCTGGGAAGCTGAACAAGATATTTTTACCCCAAAGCAGTATGACTGTCATATTAGTAATTAAAATTTAGGAAGAGTGCCATAGATATGCAAGAAACTCAAGAGCAGTTTCTTACAACCTAATAAGAGTGGAGAAAGTAGAAACTAGTCTACAATTGGACTATCAAGCAAAGACAAATTAAGAAGTGAAAGAAACAGACCTAGGGGTATTTTGAAATTATAGAAAAAGAAGAACAGATAAGATAAAATCAAAGAATAATTAATTATTTCAGAAGTGATTCACTGTCATGCAAGTACGAAGGAGAGTAAAAGAAACCAACACACGGTATGTGTAATTTTGCAGGATGTAGAATCTGGACAATAAAAACAGCATTTACTTGGTTAGCATTGCTGTTTTCAATGGGAGAAAATGCTTCGTTGCTGTACAAATAAAATCAACCACATTTAGGTCAAAATCATCTGTAGACAGAGAAGCAGGATAGTATCTGAAGAGATAAATGCCAGTCCTTCTCTTCATTTAAGCCAGTGCCACTTTAAAAAGATTTCAGAAAAATTGGGCAAACTTTGTATTGTAGACTGTATTCGAACCCTCTTCTTCCTTGATGATGAAGGCAAAATATTTCTGTATTTTTTGCTTGACATTGTAAGCACTTTTTTAAAAAAAACAAGCTGAGGGTTGTTGACAATCTATCCAACTATCAATTGGTTTCCAATTCTTTTATTTTCAGTCTTCTATTTCTTCCCAGTACTATATTGAGTTCATTAAGTGATGTTACCGTATCTATTTTCTGTTCCAGGTACAGATGAGTCTTTTCTTCTGTTCTTTTTTCTTCTGATTCTTTCCTCTTTTTGGGTATCCCCAAAAGAAGAAAGTTTTTGGTTTTTGTCTGCTGACAAAAACTTATCTTCAGTCTGGAGAGTTCTTATACAAGGTACCACCAGGAGCATCTTGTTCTCTGTTTGAGACATGAGTGTTAGGCAGCTGCATGGCTAACACCGTAAAATGTAATGTGGAAGCCTAAACTGCACCGCTAAATTCTAACTCAAGGTTATTAGAATTTCATTAACTAAAAAGTTACTTAAATGATTCAAATAGCCTACCAGCAGTAATCTGCAAGAATAAATTTTGTTTCTATTGTGTTCTATTCATAATGCTATTGATCTCCCTCAGAAACATTAAGCTTGCAAATACAATGCATCTTTTTAACAAGCAAGCTAAATAACAGATAAAACAACTGCTCAAGTACTGTATCTTAGACTTACATCTTGTCTATCTCAGACACCTCTTAAATCTTGCCTTACACACACATTTTAGGATGGGATGAACAACTTTCTATAGGTGTTTCTCATTTCAGAGAGAGTGCAGAAAGTACCTCGATGACAAGGTCAGACTGGACACTGAACTTGTACATAGTTCCACTGACAAGTAAATAGACCCACTAATGTTCTGCTACTTCAAAAGGCATCTGTTAGAAGTATCATTTGAGCAGCAAGGAACATTACCTTTTAACATTATTATGCTTTTATCCAGATAAAATAGATATTTCAATGTCCATATTGCTACTGCAATTTGCAAGGGTTAAGGGGAACCGTAATAGCACTTTAACCTCCAGCTTGACACACATTCCAGATACATGAGTTCTGGATGTGCAGAAAGTAAGAGTAACCTGCTGGGTGGTTTCTACCAAGGAACAGACTCCTTGAAGTTTTTCTACCTCAGAGATCGCGCAGGGGAAGTGTAATATATAAACTCCTTACTAAACCTCTCAGGAGACCCTTGTCCCAGTTTACAGGGCAAATACAGCTTGGCATGAGATAACTTTCTTTAATGTGCATATAATCTCATTTTACATTATATTACGATAAACAAATACTCTTTGAAACAAGTCTATAAAAATCTTCATGAATGGATTCTGAAAATATTTAAGTGAGATACTTAATGCTAAAAGTATATTTAACATAATATTTGTATTATGCTCCCTTTGGTGGTCAGAGGGTCTCCTGAACATCTTCACCATAATACAAAAAACTGATCAATCATACAGGTGAAGGAGTATATATTGAGAAGCTCAACTCATTCCAGCATTCACTGGCCTTCTTCTGGCATTTGAGGTCACATACAACAGCAGCCATGAGGAGGGTAGTCTGAAAAAGGACACTGTTGGCTTGCTGGTTTGTTTGCTTTAAAGAATAAACTGAACTCTGCTTTAAAGATGAAGCTTCAACATTATTGTCACTGTCATACCAAATTTTAACTCTTGAATACATACCCTGTGTGGCTGGTATGCAGATGCAGAGAAACCTTCTGGTGTGGATGTCTGTAGGCTCTGCTGAAGGTGGTGGATGTTGCTCTGTAAGATTGTCAAAGCCTGTTTACCTGCTGTGCATATTGCTGCAGCTCAGCAGGCGTTTCAGCTCTGCCTTTATTCATATCAAGGTTTTATGCTTCCCATGTTTTTAAACATGCTTTTAAATTGTGCAGCTACCAAGCTGATATTTGTTGTGGCACTTATTAGCTATGGTAGCGTGCAATTCTTTGTTGTGTATGGATTTCTGTTTCTAACATTAGTTCTGGTCTCCTTTTAGAGTGCATAACACTCAAATCTGGCCCAGACTCTAGGTAACAAAAAATATTGGTTTTGTATTTTCTCTGCACTGCAAGGAAAGAAGATGACAACTGCTTGAGTACCTGTCCACTTAGAAAGAACTAGAGCTGGATACAGTGTTTTGTCTGTATTAAGTAATTTTCAATTTTTACTATTTCTGATTTATTAATAAAACTGCATTAACTCCCTCCTGTGTTTATTTTAATGTCCTGGCTACCTATAGTTACTAGAAACCCTATTCAAATCACATTTTAAAATGAGTTTTTCAAAATTCATTAAAACATAAGTTTCTTCTTCTCTGAAATTAAAAAATAAGTCATTTGAACCCTGTTCCAATATAGCTGGTTTCCTTCTCTTATTTGCTTTAGATAAATATATATTAACATGTTCAAAACCAGAAAAATTAAATGCAGATATTTGGGCAAGATGTATCTATGTCCATACAGGACTGAGAAAAGTGGGGATTATAATACTACACTTTCTTAATGTGGTATCAGTGAAAAACATCCATTCAAATACCATGGCTAGAGAAAGTCAGATGTAGTATTCAAGTAAAAATAATTCAGAGGAGAATTCTGTTCAGACTGTGAAAATGGTATTCCCCATAAATTCTTTACGCATTGTCACACCAGGATTGAGTTAAAGCCAAACGAGCATCTGATTCTTGCTTTGAATACCAGTTGATTGACTGCTGCTATAACCATTTAATGGGACTCATATTCAGAGGACAGCTGAAAGACTGACTATCTCATTTTAGCATTATGAGATGTCAGTAACAAGACAAGTTGAAGAAGAAAGATTTAAACAAATGTTTTGAAAACACATTGTCAATATCTACCAAATATACTACTAAACAGCTTTTATTTGTAATCAGTTACTTACCAAATTCCGTAATCAGATACATATTTCAAAATATTCTGAAATATATTCATGAAAAGGGAAGCCTCAGTTTCACCCATATGAAAAATTTTATACTATGTTATATACTCTTGTTGTTGCTCTTTCTCTAAGCATTTGGAAGCACATAACTAATATTTGAATGTATGAACATGTACAGAAGACATTAAATACACATTCATATACACAGATACAAATATAACTATGAGACATACATAAAAGAAGGTAAAAATATTATAATATATTTAGGTATGTAGATAGATAGATAGATAGATAGATAGATAGATAGATATGTGTAAATACATTTCACTTTAATCTTGACTGGTCTGGATTTTGCAATAGTGTTGTCACTCATTTAAACAGACATCCTACACTTTTTTCCTCTGTACTGCTTTTGATTTGCTTTGTAACAGTCTACCTAAGCTAAATAAAAGTGGCTCTAAGTGCAAACAAAAATATTAACAGTAATTAGCATTTGCAAGGTGCCTGACATGTTTAAAGTATTGTATAGGTATTTAATCATAAGTCCTCAAAACAATCCTGAAGTCCACTGAGCCCTTCCACCAGCAATGCTGCAGCCTATGGAAACAAGTTACCACAAGGCAGAAACCAAGTTGTCACCAAAGCCCTACACAGAGTCCTGGAACCAGCACTAACTTTTAATAGCAGTATTTATGTAAAGCTAGTGCAAACAACAGGAATTTAGAAGTAATACTGACTGTTCATGAACTCTCTTTGTCTCCAACATAGTGTTAGTTTTATAGTATCAAGAATTAAACAATTCAGATCTTGAAAAGTGGCTGAAAAACAGCAGATGAGGCGCCAGGTATAACCAGGTATAACCTGCCTATTAATCAGATATAGTTTTTATAATGATGAAAAAAACAACATATGTTTAGGAAAAACTGAGTATAATGCATTATTTACATGTATTTCTGTCTATTAAAAGCCTTTGAAAGTTGGATCTTTCCATCAAAATTAGTTCAACTAGAAGAGGTGCCTGGATCAGAAGTTTTCCTTTTATTTTATACTCATCAGACCTTTAAAGGTTTTGCAGAATTTGAGGATGGACACAATACCTTCATAAAGTCTTCATCTTGAGATTTCTTATTCCTTGTATCTTCATAATGAACAGAAGTTTTCATATTTTCAGAATTTCTTAGTCCTTAAGGATGTATCTTCATAACAAACAGAAGTCTTCATTTTTTTGAAATTCCTTATTACTTAAAGATGAAGACAGGGCTTTCCTTAAAAATTGTCCACACAAGAAAAGATCCCAGTGAAGATATTTCTATCCAGCTAGTTGGGATGGCAAGAGTCTTGGAAGATTTTCCTGATGTTGCATGTTTTGTTCTTTTTTTCTGAGGATATCATCATTACTTTGTCATGAATATTTTTATTACTGAGGCTAGTATACTTTGGAGTGGGAAACATTAGATCCAGTGAATAATTTTCTTGTTGGAATGATTCATGGTCACTTTTGTTTTTGTATTTCTGCTTAATACCAGAAATTTGGAAAATGTTACAAGGTATATGAGAACAAATGTATTACAGTCTTTCAGTAAGCATTTTATTATTGAGGCTCCTTCTAAAAGATTTTTCATATTTCTTTCCTGTTATTAGGGGATCCATACAAGAACAGGTATTTTCTTTTCCTTGATCCATAAAATAACAGGTATTTTCTTTTCCTTAAATAGGTCAAAGTTAAGACTTTGCTTTATTAAGATTTATTAAGACTGTCCATATTCTTGCTGAGATGTAGCTTTTGCTTATTGACAACAAGACAAATAGAGTTTTGCTCTATTTCTAAATTTGTTTCTAAAGAAAAAAGACAAAGTTGTCTACAAATGAACTTTTAGTATGAATTTCAGTATCCCATGTCTTCCACCACCACTTTTGACATGACTGCAGCAAAAAAAAAATCTCAAAATCATAAAATCCAGTGCAAAGAATAAAAAATATTAACTGATCTCCAAAAAACATTACCTGTTCCCTGCTACAAACCTGCCTATTAAGACTCACCTCTAATATGACATACATAAAGAATCAGCCTAATTAGCACAGGTGAAAAAAGTAATTAATATTAAAAAATTTGTCTTTTGCTGTATTACTACTTGACCATCTTCCCATGTCATCTGATTTCTTAAAGACCTGTAGGTGTAGGAACAGTATTTTTGCAGCTATTATCTACACATCACGCAATACATTCTTAGATTTAAGGAGGTGACTGAATTTAAGAAAAAATCCTCAACATTCTTTAGTTACTCCACTTGGAAGTGCTTTAATTCATGTTCTTAACATGAATAATAGCAGCCCGAAGATCCACTATCAGCTACTGGGAAGTAACCATCACAGAGAGGTTTATTATATAAGCCATTATCCTATAGTCTCTCAGTCATTAGACCTTCCACGTGTACCACCTGAAGTAGAATATCAGTCACAGGGATGTGAAGCAGGAGGATGCAACTGTGATTTCTACCATTGTAACGATCTAGGCAAGGTACAGTGTTTAAAGTCTTGATGGTATTCTGAAGAGTTACTATGAAATCTGCTGTACCACTGAAATTCTCTCTGTATATGAATATAGTTCTAGTAAGGTCACATCTCTGTCAAACCAGAGAGATTTCACTTAGCTTTAATCATCTATAATTACCGTGTCTAATCTAACTCAGCCACACAGACTGTCTTTATAGTCAACAGAGAGACGAGGAGCTCTGGAGAGTGATCCATCTCACTTATCTTAAACACTCATTTTAGGGTGAGAAATGGAACTAGATTCTGGGGACAGAGAGTTAAACAAACTTCAGCTGTCAGCAAGAAGCACTGCATAGTGTTCCTGGAGAGCCAGGATTGAAGGGCAGACTTCTGTCAGACGCCATGGATATTATTACAAAAATCACCTAGCATACACTCCAGAAAAAATGGCTTTTCAGGCATATAACTTAGAGACACAATTGATATAAGAGGAAAATGAAGATGCACTTACCAAAAACAATAGAGGACTCACAGTAGTAGTAACCATTTGGCTGCTTTTTTTTCAACATGGAGCAAAGATCTAGGCGGTGCAGGATTTCATCTCCAAAATAATGGCTTTTAAAATCTTCATACAGGCTTGAGTCAATTTTTTTCACCTTTAAACAGCAGCATAAAATTCAATCAGGCATTCTACTAGAAAAAATGAATTTTCATATTTAATTCCTATAGTTTTCATTTTAATCAGAGGTATAGTTAGGATGGAAAACCACTTCAAGATGCAAAAAGAATACTGAAACAATAATTGCCAAATCTTCTGTTTTAGTTAAGCACCTTCCACTGCAGAAATCAAACAAGGAAATAAAAGTGTCATTACACCTCCTTTCTACCCCTCCCTCTTCAGTCCTGTAGGAAATGAATCAACATACACAATGCTACAAATGCTTTAACTTCCAATGGTTTGCAACAGTCTTCACGTAATATGGAACTGGAAATTATTCTCGTTGTCATCACTGGGCATGCTCCCACAAGGAAGAATCTCAAATGTTTGTCAAGGTAGTTTCCTGGGTCTCTAAAATCACCAAACATGAAAATGTGGTTGTATTTACCGCAGTAAATCTAAAAAGTTACAGTGATTTATAATACCAGTATTGCAATGTAGTTTTGCATATATGAAGTGGAACGTCATAAATATTTTATCAGGCTGTTTTCAGAAAATTTCATTTCAGTAGTTATTTTAAGAGTTTAGGGCTCCTCATTCCATCATATTTTCAATAAAAATAGATTATCTCTGTAGAAAGTCAATATTTTCTCCTTCAATCTACCTCAGGATAATGCTTTTTGCTTTTTAAAAATCGTTACTGTATGCTAAAGGGATGTCAGGAGCGACCACTGCCTCCAGCAGCTCCAGCCCAGGGCTGCCTACGACCCAGCTGCTGGAGCCCAGCCCAGTGCCCAGGGGACAAGAGGGTCTTTGATGGATGCACCTGCTGCTTTCAGGTCCCAGAGACACATACACCTGCTCAGAGGACACAGACATGGCCAGCTACACGGGCTGCCCCAGACAAGGTACTGCCTTTTAACAGCACTCATACATGGCTCACATGAGACACAAGTGTGGAGAGTCCCCAGCAGAGACAGAAGGTCACTAGTGCAGGCACACACATGACTCTCTCCAGGTTCACAAGCACATGCACATCTCTGCATCCCCCAAGCACCGTCACAGCCCCTCTGTCTGCCTGGCACCATTGCCCAGATCCCAGACCCCCTTACCCACCCCACATGTCCCTTACTTGCCGGCTGGTCCAGCTTGAGTTTTGCTAGTGAACACTCACACCCTTCACACACATCCAGTTTGGGAAAGATACAGACACTTGCCCTCAGCAGTCTCAACAACCCCCTCAACAACCTAAACCCTCAGCTTTACATTCCCAACAGTTGCAAAGTCCTGGTTTGCCTGAAGTTTCTTGATAGCCCATCAATTAGTGTAACTGACAAGGTTTGTTTCTTGGTTTTCTCTTATATTTGACAGGCTTGTGTCTCTGTGTTTTGTTTATGGCTTCCCCCTTTCCCTTACCATCCCATTTGGCAGGGTCCTGGACCAGAGAGTCCTACTGAAATAAACATCCTCACACTCCACATGCCTTTATCAGTCTGTGTGGCTGACCAGCTTTCGGTCTTGCTGCTGCCTCTCTTATCCTGTGTTGGTCAGGTTTATGTCTCTGTAGGTGTTGTTTAGGGCTTCCTCCTTTTCTTATTATTCCCTTTTGCACTGAAAAGGTCCCTCACCAGACACCCTAAAGGGGACAGACGCTGTCTCCTTCCTCACATCCTTACACTATATCCATTCATCTGAGCATCACCCTCAAGCATTTCTTGTGGTGCTTCATTCACAATTACTCACATGCAAGATAGGCTCAGTGTTGGTATGTCCACTGAGTTTTTACTCAGGTACAAAATTATTGACTTTAGAAGCACTTTGCTTGAGTAAGTACCTGCACATTTGGTTCTCTACAGTCTAATTAAGAGAGTTTTGGTCCCCTCAAGTCTAATTTAATGAAGGGCAGAAATGTCTTTCCATGTCCTTAATCTCTGAAACGATGACATCTAGTGGTGGATGCTTTCCATTTCAGGTACACGACCTCCTTGGAACTCTACATTTATTCCAGCCTGTCATTATTTAAAATTTTATATTCTATAGCTAGATGAGTCCTTATGTACTAAGGTTATTTTGAAATGAAAACATAATTCTTTGATTTTTGGCTGACAGTTCTTTGAAATACATTTAGACATCAATAACTAATTAAAAAAAAAAAAAAAAGACCTTTTCAGCCAGGAGAACACTTGTCAAAATGTGAAGCCTCGAGTACATGTGGAAAGAAATGAAGAAAAGATCAAAATCACAACATCATGCTCCAATAAAAAAATAGCATTTACAAGAGGTTGGGATGTTGCTTGTCAAAAACAGATTGGTAAGGTGTGAATCAAAGGCTGAATGCTGAGGAACTGACTTATGCTTGTGATGCACTACTGAAAGATATTGGGAAAAGCAGCCATGGGAAAACTGATATTTTTAGTAACTTGGAGCAATTTCTGGAGTGCTGTTTGTAATGAGATGTTAAAGGATGAAACACTGCTGGTACATGGGAAGGTCACACTTCATTTCTTAATTGACAAGGTCTGGAGCAGGAAGGCTCAAGTGGTGACAAGCCTTAACACGGCTGCAAAGCAAGGTGCTCCAGTGGTTGCTTCGCTTCCCAGGTACCAGACCCCACAGCCAAAGGGTCCAAAACTCCCAGCAATCCCACCACACGTCCCGCTTTCCAAAGGCGAGGGCTGCCTACAAAGATTAATTTACAGTTGCTCAAAGTAGCTCCTTAAGTGAAGCCGCAGTGGGTGAAAGAAGCGAGCAGTGGGAGCCTGTCAGCAGGCAGGGACGGCCGTGGGTCCCGCTGGAGCTCCGTCAGGCACTGCAGAGGCAGCTGATGGAGATGCTACCAGGGAGTGGACGTTTGGCATCCCTTGCCAGACAGCGGGCTGGGCTGCTCAGGGGGCTTCTTCACACCGCCTCCTCGGCGTGGGGCTCCGAGGAAGGCGGGGAGGGAGGTAACGAGCCGCCCCCGGGGACGGGGCAAGGGGCTGGCGGGAGGAGCTTGAGGCCCGAGGCCCGGGGTCTCCCATTCAGCCGGGAGGCCGCAAGGAAGGTTGAAGGTCCATTCACCGCATGACGGCTGGGACTTCATGCCGGGAGAG